>NC_069500.1:937950995-938250995 GCF_027579735.1 Bombina bombina
TTACGAATTGAAAGTAAATGCAACCGCTTGAACACAATCGCGATTTACACTAGAATGAATACCTTGACTTCAGAACTCTAACTGTTTTGCGAAAACAAAAAAGTTGTACAGAACACATCAAAAATACATTAAAAAGTACAGTTACACTCATAATAACACTCCCTAATAATGTTTTTTTTTTTTATAATGCACACAAAAGTTATAAGGGCTCAAACATATGAGATTTCAGGTGTTAGAAAAAAGGCAACAAAAGGGCTTTAACATAGAGATACATACACATGGCTAAATATGTATATTTATGTGTGTATATGTATTTACAGACATATAAACACATCAATGCATATGTACACATATATAGACAGATTTATACAAGTGCATTGGAGCCCTTTGCAGTTCTGAGAACATGAAAAAACCTATTTGTGCAATATTTATATTTAATTAACGTTTTAAATATGTATTTATTGTAAACATTAATGCTGCAGAACTGTTGGCGCTCTACAAATAACCGATAATAAATATTGCACATTGCAATATCATGTACATAGCAGATATATAATCATGTATATCTATAGATGTGTGTGTGTGTGTGTGTATATATATATATATATATATATATATATATATACATACATACATACACACACACACACACACACACACACACACACACACACACACATACAGTATATAAACCAAAACACCATTAGATAATATGGATATATTTAGAAATAATTAGAGCATATTCGGTTATGTGAAAAATTCATATTTTTATGTCTGGTTACCGCAAATGAGAAATTGGGTTTGCGCGCGAGTAGGATGTTAGGTTTCTTTTCCACCTTTTTTTCTCCATTGACTTCTATGGGGGAATACCTTAACACACATGCAATATTGTAAGTTCAGCTGTTTGCGCTTGTCAGGTAAGCGTGCAAGCAAAAACAGTTTACTTTCAACACATAATAGATTACAAGCCCAACCCAACAAGCGCAAAAAGCTTACTTCTAGCGCAAATAACGGGACCTTGCAAAGTCATCTTCAGTTGCTGCAGACATCGCTTTACTTATTACACATTTTGTTTTGCACCCCACATGTAATCTGGTCCTTTAAATTTAGGGTAATGTTGAATATTAGTTCATTTCAAATATTTCATGCTTTCATTTTTATGCTTTCTGATTGTGACTGGAAATATAGAAAACAAAACAAAATGTGTAATAAGTAAAGCGATGTTTGCGGCAACTGAAGATGACTTTGCAAGGTCCTGTTATTCAGCTTGCTCTTTAAACCAATTATAGTCTTACATTCTAATCTGTTAATTCTTCCTAGACGCATTTGGATTTCATAGAAACCTAAATCGTGTCATCTACTATTTCTAAGAATGAACATGAACAGTACATGTCAATATAATATATATATATATATATATATATATATATATATATGTCTTATGAGAAAATGAAAGGGACAAGAAGTATTAGGTGTAATAAATACTTATATAATTACTTTTATAAAGATTAGTAGTTTAAACCAGGACATAAAAGTGAAAAAAAATAGCTTTTTATTATTGTTCTATTTGTTCACATATATTCCCTGCAGAGGGGTTAAACAAATAGCTTCAACTTCACTCCAGAGCAGCAAATCACTACTGGGAGCTAGCTGAACACATCTGGTGAGCCAATAATTAGAGCCATATGTGTGTAGCCACCAATCAACAGCTAGCTACCACAGAGGCCTAACTAGAAATCACAGGGCCCAGGTGCAAGAATCTAAGAAGGGGCCCCCCAACCCCCCCAACCCCCCCCAAAAAAAGTGAATTTGATACATATTTTTTTTTTTTTTTTAACATTTAACACAGAAATAAAAATGTGAATCAGATTACATGTCTGCAAAAGGAGGTATTACTGTATATAGTGACACTGTTTAACCCACCAGTACTGTATATAGTGAGTCAGTGACACTGTCTGTAATCTGCCGGTGAGATGGCTGGCCTGACCCTACCCACCCCAGTACTTTATAAAGTGACCACAGTAGTCTGTGACATGGTCCAGCCCCCCCGTACTGCATATAGTGGTACTGTATAGTGACACTGTTTACCCCCCACCCCCCATGCTGTAGTAACAAGGTCTGTAATTTGCTGGTTCCACAAACATACACACACACACATACATGCATAAATATACACACAGTCACACACACACACAAACACCAATGGGTAAAACAGAAAGACTAACCCCTGTAGTCAGACACTAGTGAAGCATCATGTCACACTCACTTGATATCAGTGTTTTTTTGTGTTTTTTTTTTAAGCTGGGCCCCCACCCTTGTTGTGATTGTGATCTCTGCACCCCCTGTAGTTTCGTCCCTGAGCTCCCAGTAGTGCATTGCTGCCTTTTTGCTTAAATACGTATGAGTTTCAATAAATAATATCAAGTGAATGAAGTAAAATTGATAACAGAATTAAAGGGCCATTGTAGTATTGATTTAAAATTACAATCTCTAATGTGTTAGAGTGTCATTTTACACTAGCAAAGCTGTAATACTATGTGTTTAACTTCCCGAGTGGAAACCGCAGCTGATCTAATCAGCTCAACAGCACTGGTTGCATGACTCCGCTGTGTAACGAGTGCTGCTGATTGGATGAGAGGTGGTTTATGCTCAGGGCCCACAGTACATTGCAGGTTCCGAATGGTACTTCTACTGTGTATTTAACGCCTTTGCTGCGGTTAAAGACACAGTAGTGCAGGGTCACTAGTCATATAATTACATGCTTTAACAAATTAGAGTCATTTTCAACTATTTTGGCTCTTAAAATTGAAAAGTCTCTTAAAATAGCATGTTCTATCAGAAATGTAATCCTATATGAATACCTCACTCCATGTATCCTCTGGTAAAATATTGAATTGACCCCCTGGAGTTGAGCTGTAAGAAGGTGCACTGGCTGTTTACCAGCCTAGACTATAATGTTTTTAAAGCAACTTTCTAATTTACTCCTATTACCAATTTCTTTGTTATCTTTGTATCTTTATTTGAAAAAGCAGGTATGTAAGTGTTCGAGCTGGCCCATTTTTGGTTCAGTACCTGGGTAGCACCTGTTGATTGGTGTCTAAATGTAGCTACCAATCTGCAAGCACTATCGAGGTTGTTGAACCCAAAAATGGGCTAGCTTGTAAGCTATCATTCCTGCCTTATTTAAATAAAGATACCAAGAGAATGAAGAAAATTTGATAATAGGAGTAAATTAGAAAGTTGCTTAACCCCTTAACGACACACGTCGTACAGGGTACGTCATACACAAACTGGTCTTTAAAGACCAACGACGTACCCTGTAAGTTGTTAGGGGTTTAAAGCGGCTGGAAGTGATCCTGATCGCTTCCAGCCGCTTTCAAGGTATTGCCGTGATGCCTCGATATTGAGGCATCACTGCAATACATATTTTTTAACACACTGATGCAGAGAGGGAAACTCTGTGGCCCTCTCTGCATCGGCCAGCAATGGTGCGATCGTTGGTGGGTGGGAACCGTTGCAGGGAGGCGGGTGGGTGGCCATCGCTGGCGTAGATTGCGTCAGAGGGGGGCGGGATCACACGCGCACGGATGTGGGCATATGCACGGTGGTGGGAGTGGGAGGAAGCCCTACACTATGGAACAAAGTTGTAAAAGAAAGGAGGCTGAGAGGAGGGGGGACAATTTTATATTACCGATCTGGGAGGGGATGGGGGTTGGGGTTGGTTATTGAGGGAGGGAAGCTACACTACAGAAAAGTAAATAAAAAAAACAATAAATTATAAAATAAAAAGGCTAATTATATGCAAACTGGGTACTGGCAGAAAGCTGCCAGTACCCAAGATGGCGGACAATAAGGTAGAGGGGGAAGGGTTAGAGAGCTGTTTGGGGGGGATCAGGGAGGTTGGGAGCTAAGGGGGGATCCTACACACCAGAATATGTATTTAAAAAAATAAAGGCTTTTATTTTAGTACTGGCAGACTTTCTGCCAGTACTTAAGATGGCGTGGACAATTGTGGGGTGTGGGAGGGAAGATATCTGTTTGAGAGGGGTCAGGGAGGGATGTGTCAGGTGGGAGGCTGATCTCAACACTAAAGCTAAAATTAACACTACAGGCTACCTAATTAACCCCTTCACTGCTTGGCATAATACAAGTGTGGTGCACAGCAGCATTTAGCGGCCTTCTAATTACCAAAAAGCAATGCCAAAGCCATATATGTCTGCTATTTCTGAACAAAGGAGGTCCCAGAGAAGCATTTACAAACATTTGTGCCATAATTGCACAAGCTGTTTGTAAATATTTTCAGTGAAAACCCTAAAGTTTGTGTAAAAGTGATTTTTTTTTTATTTTTTATCGCATTTGGCGGTGAAATGGTGGCATGAAATATACCAAAGTGGGCCTTGATCAATACTTTGGGATGTCTTCTAAAAAAAAAGATATACATGTCAAGGGATATTCAGGGATTCCTGAAAGATATCAGTGTCCCAATGTAACTAGCGCTAATTTTGAAAAAAAGTGGTTTGGAAATTGCAAAGTGCTACTTGTACTTAATGCCCTATAACTTGCAAAAAAAACAAAGAACATGTAAACATTGCTTAATGTTGAGAAAAACGGTATATAATATGTGTGGGTACAGTAAATGAGTAAGAGGAAAAATTACAGCTAAACACAAACACCGCAGAAATGTAAAATAGACCTGGTCCTTAAAGGGACATGAAACCCAACATTTTTCTTTCATGATTCAGGTAGAACATACAATTTTAAACAACTTTCCAGTTTACTTCTATGATTACATTTGCTTCATTCTCTTGGTATAATTTGTCGAAGGAGCAGCAATGCACTACTGGTTGCTAACTGAACACATGGGTGAGCCAATGACAATTGATATATAAATGCAGCCATCAATCAGCAGCTAGAGCCTAGGTTCTTTGCTGCTCCTGAACTTACCTAGATAAACCTATCAGCAAAGGATAACAAGAGAAGGAAGCAAATTAAATAATAGAAGTAAATTAGAAAGTTGTTTAAAATTGCTTGCTCTGTCTGAATCATAAATGAAAAAAAAAATTGGGTTTCATGTCCCTTTAACCCCTTAACGACCGAGGACGTGCAGAGTACGTCCTCAAAAAAAAAAAAATCGGATTGAACTTGAATCTAATTGGCTGATTCCATCAGCCAATCAGATTTTTCTACCTTAATTCCGATTGACTGATAGAATCCTATCAGCCAATGGGAATTCGACGGACGCCATCTTGGATGATGTCAGTTAAAGGTACCTCATTCGTCGGGAAGTCGTCGCGCCGGATGGATGCCGCTTTGCTTGAAGACATCGCCGGATGGAAGAAGACATCGCCGGATGGAAGAAGACTTCACTGCCGCTTGATTAAAGACATCGCCCGGATGGAAGAAGACTTCACTGCTGCTTCATTGGACATCGCCCGGATCGGATGAAGAGTTCGGCCCGGCTGGGTGAAGACAAGGTAGGGAGATCTTCAGGGGGGTAGTGTTAGGTTTTTTTTAAGGGGGGTTTGGGTGGGTTTAGAATAGGGGTATGTGGGTGGTGGGTTGTAATGTTGGGGGGTGGTATTGTGTTTTTCTTTTACCGGCAAAAGAGCAGAATTCTTTGGGGCATGCCCCGCAAAAGGCCCTTTTATGGCTGGTAAGGTAAAAGAGCTTTGAACTTTTTAAATTTAGAATAGGGTAGGGAATTTTTTTTATTTTGGGGGGCTTTATTATTTTATTAGGGGGCTTAGAATAGGTGTAATTAGCTTAAAAATCTTGTAATCTTTTTTTTATTTTTTGTAATTTAGTTTAGATAATTTTATTGTATTTTAGTTTAGATATTTGTAGTTTATTTAATTTATTGATAGTGTAGGTGTATTTGTAACATAGGTTAGGATTTAATTGACAGGTAAATTGGTAATTATTTTAACTAGGTAGCTATTAAATAGTTATTAACTATTTAATAGCTATTGTACCTAGTTAAAATAAATACCAAGTTTCCTGTAAAATAAATATAAACCCTAAAATAGCTACAATGTAATTATTAATTATATTGTAGCTATCTTAGGGTTTATTTTATAGGTAATTATTTAGATTTAAATAGGAATATTTTAATTAATAATATTAATATTAATTAGATTTATTTTAATAAGAATTTAGTTAGGGATGTTAGCGTTAGATAGGGTTATTATACTTAATATATATATAATATAATAACGATATTAACTATATTAACCCTAATATTAGGGTTAATATAGTTAATATATATAATATAATAACTATATTAACCCTAATATAATTAGGGTTAATATAGTTAATATAGCTGGCGGCGGTGTAGGGGGATTAAATTAGAGGTTAATATTTTTAAAATAGATGGCGGCGGTGTAAGGGGCTCACTTTAGGGGGTAGGTAAGATAGATGGCGGCGGGGTAGCAGCTCACTTTAGGGGGTAGGTAAGATAGATGGTGGCGGGGTAGGGGCTCACTTTAGGGGGTAGGTAAGATAGATGGCGGCGGGGTAGGGGCTCACTTTAGGGGGTAGGTGAGATAGATGGCGGCGGGGTAGGGGCTCACTTTAGGGGGTTGGTAAGATAGATGGCGGCGGGGTAGGGGCTCACATTAGGGGGTTATAGATTTAATATAGCTGGCGGCGGGGTCCGGGAGAGGCGGTTTAGGGGTTAATAACTTTATTAGGTGGCGGCGGGGTCCGGAAGCGGCGGTTTAGGGGTTAATACATTTTTTATTGTTAGGATAGTGAGGGGGGATAGCGGATAGAGGGTTAGACGTGTCGGGCTATGTTTGGGTGGCGTGTTAGACAGTACGGGTGATTTTATAACTTAGTCAGGTTTTGTAGGCGCCAGCAGTTTCTAAAGTGCCGTAAGTCACTGGCGACTCCAGAAATTTGTACTTACGCAGATTTCTGGACATCGCTGGTTTGTCAGACTTACGGCGCTTTAGCCTCTGACGGCGCCGTTTATAGGATAGCTCGAGTTGCGAACTGAAACTGCGGGCGGCGGGGGTTCCCTCGCTTGCGCCGCAAACTACGATCTTTATCGGATCGCGCCCCTGGTCGTCAATACTCCAGTAACCGGCTTGCTTGCTCTGCTGCAAAGTGTCCCTGGAAATTTTGTTTGAAATGTTGGCAACTATAAATACACGTGTGATGCGCAGCAGCATTTAGCGGCCTTCTAATTACCAGAAAGCAACGCTATTTCTGAACAAAGGGGATCCCAGAGAAGCATTTACAACCATTTGTGCCATAATTGCACAAGCTGTTTGTAAATAATTTCAGCGAGAAACCTAAAATTGTGAAAAATTTAACGTTTTTTTTAATTTGATCGCATTTGGCGGTGAAATGGTGGCATGAAATATACCAAAATGGGCGTAGATCAATACTTTGGGTTGTCTACTACACTAAAGCTAAAATTATCCCTACAAGCTCCCTAATTAACCCCTGCACTGCTGGGCATAATACATGTGTGGTGCGCAGCGGCATTTAGCGGCCTTCTAATTACCGAAAAGCAATGCCAAAGCCATATATGTCTGCTATTTCTGAACAAAGGGGATCCCAGAGAAGAATTTACAACCATTTATGTCATAATTGCACAAGCTTTTTGTAAATAATTTCAGTGAGAAACTGAAAGTTTGTGAAAAAGTGAATGATTTTTTGTATTTGATCGCATTTGGCGGTGAAATGGTGGCATGAAATATACCAAAATTGGCTTAGATCAATACTTTGGGATGTCTACTAAAAAAAAATATATACATGTCAATGGATATTCAGGGATTCCTGAAAGATATTAGTGTTCTAATGTAACTAGCGCTAATTTTGAAAAAAAATGTTTTGGAAATAGCAAAGTGCTACTTGTATTTATGGCCCTATAACTTGCAAAAAAAGCAAAGAACATGTAAAAATTGGGTATTTCTAAACTCAGGACAAAATATAGAAAATATTTAGCATAGGTGTTTTTTGGTGGTTGTAGATATGTAACAGATTTTGGGGGTCAAAGTTAGAAAAAGTGTGTTTTTTCCATTTTTCCTAATATTTTATATTTTTTTATAGTAAATTATAAGATTTGATGAAAATTATAGTATCTTTAGAAAGTCCATTTAATGGCGAGAAAAACGGTATATAATATGTGTTGGTACAGTAAATGAGTAAGAGGAAAATTACAGCTAAACACAAACACCGCAAAAATGTAAAAATAGCCTTGGTCCCAAACGGACAGAAAATGGAAAAGTGCTGTGGTCATTAAGGCCTAGATTTAGAGTTTGGCGTTAGCCGTCAAAACCAGCGTTAGAGGCTCCTAACGCTGGTTTTGGGCTACCGCTGGTATTTAGAGTCATGTAGGTAAGGGTCTAACGCTCACTTTCAAGCCGCGACTTTTCCATACCGCAGATCCCCTTACGTCAATTGCGTATCCTATCTTTTCAATGGGATCTTTCTAACGCCGGTATTTAGAGTCGTGGCTGAAGTGAGCGTTAGAAATCTAACGACAAAACTCCAGCCGCAGCAAAAAGTCAGGAGTTAAGAGCTTTCTGGGCTAACGCCGGTTCATAAAGCTCTTAACTACTGTGCTCTAAAGTACACTAACACCCATCAACTACCTATGTACCCCTAAACCGAGGTCCCCCCACATCGCCGCCACTCTATTAAAATTTTTTAACCCCTAATCTGCCGACCGCACACTGCCGCCACCTACATTATCCCTATGTACCCCTAATCTGCTGCCCCTAACACCGCCGACCCCTATATTATATTTATTAACCCCTAATCTGCCGCCCCCAACGTCGCCTCCACCTACCTACACTTATTAACCCCTAATCTGCCGACCGGACCTCACCGCTACTATAATAAATGTATTAACCCCTAATCCGCCTCACTCCCGCCTTAATAACCCTATAATAAATAGTATTAACCCCTAATCTGCCCTCCCTAACATCGCCGACACCTAACTTCAAGTATTAACCCCTAATCTGCCGACCGGACCTCATCGCTACTCTAATACATTTTTTAACCCCTAAAGCTAATTCTAACCCTAACACCCCCCTAAGTTAAATATAATTTAAATCTAACTAAATAAATTAACTCTTATTAAATAAATTATTCCTATTTAAAGCTAAATACTTACCTGTAAAATAAACCCTAATATAGCTACAATATAAATTATAATTATATTGTAGCTATTTTAGGATTAATATTTATTTTACAGGCAACTTTGTAATTATTTTAACCAGGTACAATAGCTATTAAATAGTTAATAACTATTTAATAGCTACCTAGTTAAAATAATTACAAAATTACCTGTAAAATTAATCCTAACCTAAGTTACAATTAAACCTAACACTACACTATCAATAAATTAATTAAATACAATACCTACAAATAAATACAATGAAATTAACTAACTAAAGTACAAAAAATAAAAAAGAACTAAGTTACAAAAAATAAAAAAATATTTACAAACATTAGAAAAATATTACAACAATTTTAAACTAATTACACCTACTCTAAGCCCCCTAATAAAATAACAAAGACCCCCAAAATAAAAAAATGCCCTACCCTATTCTAAAATTAAAATAGAAAAGCTCTTTTACCTTACCAGCTCTGAAAAGGGCCCTTTGCGGGGCATGCCCCAAAGAATTCAGCTCTTTTGCCTGTAAAAAAAAAACATACAATACCCCCCCAACATTACAACCCACCACCCACATACCCCTAATCTAACCCAAACCCCCCTTAAATAAACCTAACACTAAGCCCCTGAAGATCTTCCTACCTTGTCTTCACCACACCGGGTTCACCGATCGGTCCAGAAGAGCCTCCGATGTCTTGATCCAAGCCCAAGCGGGGGGCTGAAGATGTCCATGATCCGGCTGAAGTCTTCATCCAAACGGGAGCTGAAGAGGTCCATGATCCGACTGAAGTCTTCATCCAAGCGGGAGCTGAAGAGGTCCATGATCCAGCTGAAGTCTTCTGTCAAGCGGCATCTTCAATCTTCTTTCTTCCGGATCCATGTTCATCCCGCCGACGCGGAACATCCATCTTCACCGACGACTTCCCGATGAATGACGGTTCCTTTAAGGGACGTCATCCAAGATGGCGTCCCTCGAATTCCGATTGGCTGATAGGATTCTATCAGCCAATCGGAATTAAGGTAGGAAAATTCTGATTGGCTGATGGAATCAGCCAATCAGATTCAAGTTCAATCCGATTGGCTGATCTGATCAGCCAATCAGATTGAGCTCGCATTCTATTGGCTGATCGGAACAGCCAATAGAGTGCGAGCTCAATCTGATTGGCTGATTGGATCAGCCAATCGGATTGAACTTGAATCTGATTGGCTGATTCCATCAGCCAATCAGAATTTTCCTACCTTAATTCCGATTGGCTGATAGAATCCTATCAGCCAATCGGAATTCGAGGGACGCCATCTTGGATGACGTCCCTTAAAGGAACCGTCATTCGTCGGGAAGTCGTCGGTGAAGATGGATGTTCCGCGTCGGCGGGATGAACATGGATCCGGAAGAAAGAAGATTGAAGATGCCGCTTGATAGAAGACTTCAGCTGGATCATGGACCTCTTCAGCTCCCGCTTGGATGAAGACTTCAGTCGGATCATGGACATCTTCAGCTCCCCGCTTGGGCTTGGATCAAGACATCGGAGGCTCTTCTGGACCGATCGGTGAACCCGGTGTGGTGAAGACAAGGTAGGAAGATCTTCAGGGGCTTAGTGTTAGGTTTATTTAAGGGGGGTTTGGGTTAGATTAGGGGTATGTGGGTGGTGGGTTGCAAAAGAGCTGAATTCTTTGGGGCATGCCCCGCAAAGGGCCCTTTTCAGGGCTGGTAAGGTAAAAAAGCTTTTCTATTTTAATTTTAGAATAGGGTAAGGCATTTTTTTTATTTTGTGGGTCTTTGTTATTTTATTAGGGGGCTTAGAGTAGGTGTAATTAGTTTAAAATTGTAATATTTTTCTAATGTTTGTAAATATTTTTTTATTTTTTGTAACTTAGTTCTTTTTTATTTTTTGTACTTTAGTTAGTTTATTTCATTGTATTTATTTGTAGGTATTGTATTTAATTAATTAGGGGTTAAAAAAAATATGCAGGTGTCAGCGATAGCGGGGGCGGCAGATTAGGGGTTAATAAGTGTAAGGTTAGGGGTGTTTAGACTCGGGGTACATGTTAGGGTGTTAGGTGCAGACTTAGGAAGTGTTTCCCCATAGGAAACAATGGGGCCGCGTTAGGAGCTTAACGCTGCTTTTTTGCAGGTGTTAGGTTTTTTTTCAGCTCAAACTGCCCCATTGTTTTCTATGGGGGAATTGTGCACGAGCAGTTTTTGAAGCTGGCCGCGCCCGTAAGCACCGCTGGTATTGAGAGTTGCAGTGGCGGTAAATTATGCTCTACGCTCCCTTTTTGGAGCCTAACGCAGCCATTCTGTGAACTCTAAATACCAGCGGTATTTAAAAGGTGCGGGGGAAAAAAAGCCAGCGTTAGCTAAGCGGGTCGTTACCGACAAAACTCTAAATCTAGGCGTATGGGATTAAGGGTAAGAAAATGGAAAAATGGTCCTTAAGAGGTTAAAATTGCCTGCTCTATCTGAATCATGAAAGAAGTATCCATTTAAACCCCTTACCAGACAATCCACTGTTCATTGACTAGCTGAGGTGAGTAATTAACTTGTCCTGTGAGCCAATCAGGTGTGGCATATAAATGTATCCGCCAATCACTAATGTAGTGCAATTCCCGAGCAGGATTTGATCTCTTTGTTCAACCCCTTTATAGTGATTAAAACAAGAGTTTGCAGGGGACACTAGTATTAAAATAAAATACACTAAAATATGAGAACAAATTATTTTGTGACTTGCATTATAGTTTATTTACAATCTATTTTTTATATGCAATAATATATATAAACTTTCATGATTCATATAGAGCATGCAATTTTAAACAACTTTCCAATTTACTTCAATTACCAAAATGTGCACAGTCACCAGCTCCAACTGAGCATTTGCAAAAATTCACAGTATATACGTATATGCATTTGTGATTGGCTGATGGCTGTCACATGATACAGGAGGAGTGGAAATACACACAACTTTGAAATTTGTCAGAAAACAAATCTACTACTCATTTGAAGTTCAGACTAAGGGATATTGCCTTGTCTTTTTATCATTAATTTGTTGTTTGTTTTTTTTAATGCAAATCTACTGTATTTACTGGTCCTTTAAAGGGACAGTCTAGTCAAAATTAAACTTTCATTATTCAGATAGGGCATGTAATTTTAATCAACTTTCCAACTTACTTTTATTATCAAATTTGCTTTTTTCTCTTGGTATTCTTAGTTTAAACTAAACCTAGGTGATCTCATATGCTAATTTCTAAGCCCTTGATGGCTGCCTCTTATCACATGCTTTTAACCCTTTAAGGACACAGCTTTCAGTTTGCTCAATTGTTTTATGATGGAAAAATTCCGTCATATGTCCTTAAGAGGTTAAAATTGCTTTTAACAACAAGAGACTGATAAGTTCACGTGGGCCTTATACATAACACTGTGTTAACGCCCAGGGAGTTATTTAAGATTTAGCACAATACAATACTAAGGGCTAGATTTAACAAATCTGAGGCGTACAGGAGCGCGTATACGCGCCCCTGTACACCTCAGCTTGCCTGTGGCGGGGTGAAATTACCCACAGGTAATCACCATTGCACAGGAGCGCAATTTTGCGCTCGCATGCAATCCCGCCCGCGCACAGCCAATCATGCGCAGGCAGGAGCTGTCAATCTCCTCGGTTGGACTCGACCGCGGAGATTGATTTTCGCCACCTTAGAGGTGGCGAAGAGGTTAGGGAAGCGACAGTCTGATGACCGCTGCTTGTTAAATTACGGCGAGCAAGTTCTTTTGAGAACTTGCAGCCGTAGGGCTTTGATAAATCGAGCCCTAAATGCAACTCAATAGATTTTATATAGTCAGTCATGTGATCAGGGGGTTGTCAGAAGTTTCTTAGATACAAGGTAATCAGAGAGGTAAAAAGTACATTAATATAACTGTGTTGGTTATGCAAAACTGGGGAATGGGTAATAAAGGGATTATCTATCTTTTAAATCAATAACAATTCTATTGTAGACTGTCCCTTTAAGCACATGTCCCACTCCCTAGCTTTATGATTTGGTCACCTACTACAGAAAACAAAACACAAAAAAGTTTACATCTGTGTAAAACACTGCAGCATGCATTCACTTGACAGAAACTCGAATGGAAAACTATTTGATGCTGGGTGAGAGGATTATAATAGATTAACAAAGGATTAGTGCTTAATGGTGTCAAATGCCATGTGAATGTAGCAAATAAGGAAGAAGGTAAAACAGAAGCTAATAATCTCCTGCTAATTTAAACTTCTCACCACTCAGACACACTCTGAAGGACCCTGGATGCTAATCACCTTAACATATGCTCTGGAAGCCTATACTTCTGCCCTTTATATACTTGAAAGTGTGTGGTGAGCTATTGGGAAGATGTCAGTCTAGTCTATAAAATGTGTTCCAGTGCTAAACAGACAGGCACGTTTATTTCAGCATAGTATCCAATCAGTAAACACTTATATATATATATATATATATATATATATATATATATATATATATATATATATATATATATATATATATATATATATATATATATATATATATATATATATATATTACAATGAGTTTCCAATTCAATATATATCAAATTTGTCTTTAATAAAGACATCTATAGGCTGGCACAGTGGCATATGTAGGTTTAGCTCTGCCCAAGGCACCCAAAATGTTGCTGCCTACCCCACCCATCGCAGGTTTATATTTTTGGTCAGGGTGTAATGTGACTTTACAAGGTAAATGTTCACCAGGACTTGCAGAACACTTGCATACACTCAGGTGGGTTGAATTAGCAGATGCATACCAAGTATACATGTGAGCAGTAATATTGAGATATATATATATATATATATAAATACAGATATGTAGCGCTAGTTAACTCACCTGCTGCTCCCAACAGAGACTCAAAAAGTGCTGCCTCCCTAGGTAAAATGTCTTGTTTGCCTATGCCAAAATACGGCCTGTTTAGGCATTCTGTAGTAGTTTACTGGGTGTTCCATAGAATAGGGTGACCAGACATCCCCGATTTCTGTGGACAGTCCTCAGATTGAGGAGATTGTCCCCAGAAAGACGGTCCGCATCCACTCCTGTTGCAGCCAAGCGCTGGGAGGAAGTGATCTTTCACCTGATAACGTCACTTCCTCCCAGCGTTCTACGGCAGGCAGCGTGCAGTAGGGAAGAGCGGAGCTCCTGACCAGGCGATGACCAGGTAAGTGGATGGGAAGAGGTAGGGGGGTGGGCATGAAATAATATACTGTATCCCAGGACATACATGAAAACGAGAGAAATCTCAAGGTATCTTTCCTAATAAAATATTTTATAAATATACAGAACAAGGCTGGCTGGGTGGAATTGTAGACAACAGAGATGATGGTTAGGTGGGTAGACGTCTCCCCTTCTTTTCTCACACAACCTTCTAACTATATAATTTGTGGCTGATTTTGCACACAAAAAAAATCGTAAGGTGCAATGTTCGCTTTAATAATGATTACCTTCTAGCTCCCAATCACTGGATGGAATAACTTAATGAGAGACATGTTTATGAATATAAACAGTATGGCTCCCAGTGGCATGGAAAGCATTTTTCTAGGACAGGTCCATTTAGCCAATCAAGAAGCCTGTACTATAATTACTTGTTAAATGGCATATTGTTACTTGAGAAACAGCATGAAGATGTTCTCACTACACAATCTGAAACTGTTATCTCAAGAACTATATTTCACCCTCCACACGTCCCAAGTTACTAGTTTGTCATATGGAGATTGCTTTCTTTTCCTCTGTTACAAAATTCTTGAGTTTTAATATAGAGTTTAATGGATATGAAATGGGGGGAATGAATATGAAATGGGAGGGAATGGATATGAAATGGGGGGAATGGATATAAAATTGGAGGGAATGGATATGAAAAAGGGGGGGAATGGATATGAAACTTAGCTCCAAATTTAGCACTTTGCCTCCATATTGCTCCAGTTTTATTTTGAAAAATTTGGCCACTTGGGGATATGTATTAAGAGAATTTCTGGTGCAAAAAAACTTTGCCCCTGAACTGCTCTTTATGCATATGGACTAGTCTGTATAACGACATTGCTCCGCTCTAAGTTCTCTATGTATTAATCCTATGATCTAATCACAAATAGCTCTTCAGCTTTTAGCTCTAAGCCTCTAACTGGTCCCATAAACACTGCATGTACTTGGGATATTAAAGTGAAAGGTCAATTTCCATGAATTAGTGCCCGGTTTGTAATAATCCTATTAAAAACAAGAGCACTTTAATTCATAAAAATGGACATTTCACTCCTTTTCTTCAAAAACTTACCTTTTAATCCTGACAGCCGCAGCATTGCTTCCTCCGCCCGTCGCAAGCCCTCTTCGCGGGTCCAAAATGACGAATCTGGCTTCCTCCAATTACGGCGTTGCATCAGGCCATGATTCCCCTCGGTGGGAAAGCCATGATTGGAGGAAGCCGGATTCGTCATTTCTGACGTAAGAAGAGGATTCCGACGGCCGGGGGAATCACTGGAGCGGCTTTCAGGATTAAAAGGTAAGTTTTTGAAGAAAAGGAGTGAAATGTCAATTTTGATTAATTAAAATGCCTTTGTTTTTAATAGGTTTATTAAAAATCGGGCACTAATTCATCGAAATTGACCTTAACTTTAATATTCATAGTCTTATAACAGTTAGAGATTCATATTTCATTATATATGTTCGAAGGTATCCTATGTGTTGTTACCATGCAATATTTTACTGTTCTGAATTGTTCATTTATATTGTTATTGTTGAACCAGAATTCTTTGGTAAGAATAAAATACAAAGTATGCATTTAAACGTTTTTTCTCTATCTTATCTTTTTTTACATTTAGTAGTCAAATCCCAAAAAATTCTAAGAAGTATTTTTTTTAATCTCATGGACGAAATGTGAGAAATAACGTATATATCATACAATCACTCTATAAACACATACCAAATACACTGCATATATAATTTGAGGAAAATATGCTAATACATTTTTACCATTTGCCAATAAAAAAAAAAAAAAATGCCCCCGGATTTCATTTTAAAAATCTGGTCACCTTAACATAGAAGTAACCTGTATTTTAATGGGTAAAATTTTGTGGTTTTCTAATATTCAAAGCACTGTCCTCCATCTTAGCTATCCCTTTTCAGCCATATCAGTCTCTCCTGTATTTCAGTGACAATTTTTCCCAGTGTGACAAATCTAGTAAATGTACTGTGAAACTGAATATACAAATGCATAATATGAAGTGTTACTACACAGAAAACTTTTTTTATTTTTGTGAATTAGGAAATATTTCTTAGAAAATACATCCTTCACTTTATAGTTAGGAACTGGAAAGATTGTTTTCCCACATTCTTAGCAAGGTCTTGGTTTTCCAGTTCTGAGGTTTAGAAGTGCACATGGCAGACTTAAAGGGACACTGAACCAAAAATTTTTATTTTGTGATTTAGGTAGAGCATGCAATTTTAAGCAACTTTCTCATTAACTCCTATTATCAAATTTTCTTCGTTCTCTTGCTATCTTTATTTGAAAAAGAAGGCATCTAAGCTTTTTTTCGGTTCAGTACTCTGGACAGCACTTTTTATTGGTGGATGAATTTATACACCAATCAACAAGAACAACCCAGGTTGTTCACCAAAAATCGGCCGGCATCTAAACTTACATTCTTGCATTTCAAATAGAGATACCAAGAGAATGAAGAAAAATTGATAATAGGAGTAAATGAGAAAGTTGCTTAAAATGTCATGCTCTATCTGAATCACAAAAGAAAAAAATTGGTTTCAGTGTCCCTTTAATAAGCCTAACCCCACCACATATCTTTCTCTAATTGGCAGGGTTGATCTAATAACAAACTTCAACCCCCAAAAAATAAAATGTTGTAAACAAAATTAAGTTGGCTATCCTTGTCTTTTCCAATAAGTAGCCCAGATTAACTCCTCTAATTGAGTCAAGTTATGAGTAGAATATTAAAAAACAATTGCAGCAAGAAAGATGTTAATGCATTTCAAAACATTTCACACTCACACAATATGTTACATGGCCATGTCCATAGGTTTATCTGATTTTAACAAAAACATACAAACATAGATGCAACTGCTACATATGAGTTATAAAAGGAAATTGAAGGTTGAAAATGAAACCTGGAGATCTATGTGGGGGAGTTTAATCTGATGATTGAGGAAACTATGAAAAAGAGTTATACCCGCAGCAGTGATGTGGGATGAAGTCAGAGGCTGGGGAGGCACTTGCACTGATATGCCCGAGAAACACATATACATATATACATATATACAGTATCTCACAAAAGTGAGTACACCCCTCACATTTTTGTAAATATTTTATTATATCTTTTCATGTGACAACACTGAAGAAATGACACTTTGCTACAATGTAAAGTAGTGAGTGCACAGCCTGTATAACAGTGTAAATTTGCTGTCCCCTCAAAATAACTCAACACACAGCCATTAATGTCTAAACCGTTGGCAACTAAAGTGAGTACACCCCTAAGTGGAAATGTCCAAATTGGGCTCAAAGTGTCAATATTTTGTGTGGCCACCATTATTTTCCAGCACTGCCTTAACCCTTTTGGGCATGGAGTTCACCAGAGCTTCACAGGTTGCCACTGGAGTCCTCTTCCACTCCTCCATGACAACATCACGGAACTGGTGGATGTTAGAGACCTTGCGCTCCCTCACCTTCCATTTGAGGATGTCCCACAGATGCTCAATAGGGTTTAGGTCTAGAGACATGCTTGGCCAGTCCACCACCTTTACCCTCAGCTTCTTTAGCAAGGCAGTGGTCGTCTTGGAGGTTTGTTTGGGGTTGTCATCATGTTGGAATACTGCCAATGCGGCCAAACCTGGTTGCCGCGACACACGCTTGACACCATCTAAACCAAATAAGTTTATCTTGCTCTTTTCGGACCATAGGACATGGTTCCAGTAATCCATGTCCTTAGTCTGCTTGTCTTCAGCAAACTGTTTGCAGGCTTTCTTGTGCATCATCTTTAGAAGAGGCTTCCTTCTGGGATGACAGCCATGCAGAACAATTTGATGCAGTGTGCGGAGTATGGTCTGAGCACTGAAAGGCTGACCCCCCACCCCTTTAACCTCTGCAGCAATGCTGGCAGCACTCATACGTTTATTTCCCAAAGACAACCTCTGGATATGATGCTGAGCATGTGCAATCAACTTCTTTGGTCGATCATGGCAAGGCCTGTTCTGAGTGGATCCTGTCCTGTGAATCCGCTGTATGGTCTTGCCCACTGTGCTGCAGCTCAGTTTCAGGGTCTTGGCAATCTTCTTATAGTATAGGCCTTCTTTATGTAGAGCAACAATTCCTTTTTTCAGATCTTCAGAGAGTTCTTTGCCATGAGGTGCCATGTTGAACTTCCAGTGACCAGTATGAGAGAGTGTGAGAGCGATAACACCACATTTAACACACCTGCTCCCCATTCACACCTGAGACCTTGTAACACTAACAAATCACATGACACAGGGGAGGCAAAATAGCTAATTGGGCCTAATTTGGACATTTCCACTTAGGGGTGTACTCACTTTTGTTGCCAACGGTTTAGACATTAATGGCTTTGTGTTGAGTTATTTTGAGGGAACAGCAAATTTACACTGTTATACAGGCTGTACACTCACTACTTTACATTGTAGCAAAGTCTCATTTCTTCAGTGTTGTCACATGAAAAGATATAATAAAATAATTACAAAATGTGAGGGGTGTACTCACTTTCGTGAGATACTGTATATCCCGCAGGTACCTGGGCTGAGGGTCATGGGGGTAAGCACTTATCCTAATTGAGTCAGGAAGGCATGTGGGCATAGTTGCAGGTGTTCCCTGGGCAGAGTAAGTGTGGGGGCAGGATCTTGGATGTTCTGCATGCAAAGTTGGTAGATTTGTGGGCATTACTGTGCTGGCTAAATGGTAAGAAAAAGCAGTGAGTGAGCATAGGATATTTTGTCCCTCCTCAGCAAAACAGGAGTGCAATTGAAATATTGAGTTACTTTGCACCCCTATGCTCCCCATGCAAAACCCACTGTTGACTGTACGTCAGTGTCCTATAGTATACTCTGTATATCTGCTATAAGATTTCCCTGTTTCGAACAAAATTTAAATTGTAAATACAAACTTTGAAGAATTTGATAGTATGTGTATTTTTAACCATAAATACTCCAGTTAGACAGCTCTTTCTTGGCACTCCTGCCTTTTTACTGCCGAATCTGTCTATACAAAATATGTATAAAGATTTTATTTGTTATAGATGAACTGGCACTGCACTCTTTTGGGACTTAAATAAATGTCTATGATTATTTTTCAAAGGGGTTGAAGACTTTTATGTGAGTATATAATGATATTATTATTTTATATTGCTGTTGTATGTATGTAAGGTATAAATTGCTTCACCAAGTGTAACATAATCTGGCATTTGCTTTGCTGAGAGGGGAGAAAAAAGGAAGAGAGAAAGTTTTCTTTTATAAAAATCAGTAATTGAACTCAAAACTATATAATCCTAAAAAAAAAAGATTTGATGTTCCAGTACACTTCAGCACTGCTATAACAGGGACTGACAACCATTTATAAGCGCTGTGTCAAAGTAATACTCTAATGTGACAATGTGTGCCAGCCTTATCATTTGTATAAAGTTTGTGAAAAAAAACCCAACAAATACACATACAAATAATGATAAAAATAAAGACCAAACATCAGATCGGATTCTGGCTCTTTAGCACTACAGTTCCTCTGTCAGCCCCTAACCTTAATTTTATTACAAGACCAAAGACTCATATTTTGCATATCTTTCTTTTACTACTCATATGCAGCATTTAAAAGTAATGATACAGAAGTTAATAAAACCAAATATTAAAGCAAAAAGGATAACACAGAGTTAACATAAGTAACCAATGAAATGGATACTTTGGAAAACACAGAGAAAAAGGACCAATGGGAAGAGTGATAGTGTCCATAAACTGTTCAATACTTTCCCCAACTTCCTCTTTCTTTTGTTGCTCGCTGCAGGATAAGTCATATTACATTCTCTTATATGTATTTTATGTGTTTTTATAAAATGTTTTAGTTTTCTCGTTTTAATTTCTATTTGTTTTTATTTCTTGGGCTGTAACTTAAAACCCCTTTACCTCTTTCCTTCTGGTATTTACTTATTTTATTTATATTGTTTATTTTTTCTTGTTTACATTGTTTTGAGGTTTCTACCACCACACCACCCATCTTTTTCCTTGTGTTTATTTTCATTTCTTTCATGTAATTGGCAAGAGTCCATGAGCTAGTGACGTATGGGATATACAATCCTACCAGGAGGGGCAAAGTTTCCCAAACCTCAAAATGCCTATAAATACACCCCTCACCACACCCACTATTCAGTTTTGCAAACTTTGCCTCCTATGGAGGTGGTGAAGTAAGTTTGTGCTAAGATTTCTAAGTTGATATGCGCTTCTCAGCATTTTGAAGCCTGATTCCTCTCAGAGTACAGTGAATGTCAGAGGGATGTGAAGGGAGTATCACCTATTGAATGCAATGGTTTTCCTCACGGGGGATCTATTTAATAGGTTCTCTGTTATTGGTCGTAGAGATTCATCTTTTACCTCCCTTTTCAGATCGACGATATACTCTCATATTCCATTACCTCTACTGATAACCGTTTCAGTACTGGTTTGGCTATCTGCTATATGTGGATGGGTGTATTTTGGTAAGTATGTTTTCATTACTTAAGACACTCTCAGCTATAGTTTGGCACTTTATGTATTTATATAAACTTCTAAATATATGTATTGTACTTATATTTGCCATGATTCAGGTTTTCAGTATATTTCCTTTTGCAGACTGTCAGTTTCATATCTGGGAAATGCTTTTTTTTTATGAAAAATGTATTTCTTACCTGGGGTATAGTCTCTTTTTCAAATTGACTGTCTTTTAAATTCGCGGGCAGAATTAGGCTTGCGAGGGCACAAAATGCCAGAGTTTATTGCGTTATTCTTGGCGCGAGATTTTTTTGGTGCAAAGTTACGTTCGTTCATGCAAATTCATCATTTCCGGCATCTTAGTCGACGCCGAGTCCTTCACAAGGTTGCATCATCTATGACGCGAGTGTGTCGTTTCCAGACGTTTTTGGCGACAAAAAATATTTTTCTGTTTGTTGTGCGTCATACTTGGTGCCAAATATTTTCATTATTTAAGACCCCATTCCTATATGCCTCTTGCCTTTTTTCTCTATCAGAGGGCTATGCTGTTTGCATTTTTTCCCATTTCTGAAACTGCCATATAAGGAAATTGATAATTTTGCTTTATATGTTGTTTTTTTCTTTTACATTTGCAAGATGTCTCAATCTGATCCTGTCTCAGAAATCACTGTTGGAACCCTGCTGCCTGATAACAGTACTACCAAAGCTAAGTGCATTTGTTGTAAACTTGTGGAGGTTATATCTCCTGCTGTGGTTTGTAATAGTTGTCATGATAAACTTTTACATGCAGAGAATGTATCCATCAGTAGTAGTTCATTACCTGTTGCTGTCCCCTCAGCATCTAATACACAAGATATACCTGTAAATTTAAAATAATTTATTTCTGATTCTATTCAGAATGCTTTGTCTGCCCTCCCGCCTTCTAATAAACGTAAAAGGTCTTTTAAAACTTCTCATAAAGTTGATGAAATTTCAAATGACCGGCAGCATGCTGAATTATCCTTCTCTGATGGGGATCTATCTGGTTCAGATATTGACACTGACAAATCTTCTTATTTATTTAAAATGGAGTATATTCGTTCTTTGTTAAAAGAAGTGTTGATATTAAAACTAGTAAACTTTTAAATTCTGTTTATAAACCTCCTGTGGTTATTCCAGAGGTTTTTCCAGTTCCTGATGCTATTTCTGATATGATTTATAAGGAATGGAATAGGCCTGGTACTTCTTTTAAGTACTACTATTCCTACGGGAAAATAGTACTTCTTTTAAAGATCCTTTAGATAGGAACTTGAATCTTATCTAAGGAAAGCCTATTTATATTCAGGTCATCTCAGGCTGATGTTGCAGCTGCTTCAACTTTTTGGTTGGAAACTTTAGCACAACAAGTATTGGATCATTATTTGTCTAGCATTGTTAACTTGATTCAACATGCTAATAATTTTATTTGTGATGCCATTTTTGATATCATCAAAATCTAAGTCAAGATTGCTATCTCTTTCTTTCCAAGGTAATAAGTTATTTGGTTCTCAGTTGGATTCAATTATTTCTACTGTCACTGGAGGTAAGGGAGTTTTTTTTACCTCAGGATACAAGACCTAAGGTTAAATCTAAAGCTTCTAACTGTTTTCGTTCCTTTTGACAAAATAAGGAACAGAAACTTAATCCCTCCCCCAAGGAATCTGTTTCCAATTGGAAGCCTTCCTCGAATTGGAATAAATCCAAGCCATTTAAGAGATCAAAGCCAGCCCCCAAGTCCACATGAAGGTGCGGCCCTCATTCCAGCTCAGCTGGTAGGGGGCAGATTAAGATTTTTCAAAGATGTTTGCACCAATTCGGTCCAAAATCACTGGATTCAGAGTATTGTCTCTCAGGGGTACAGAATAGGATTCAGAGTAAGACCGCCTGTGAGAAGATTTTTTTTCTCACGCATCTCTGCAAACCCAGTAAAGGCTCAGGCTTTCCTGAAGTGTGTTTTGGACCTGGAGTTATCAGGGGTATTCATGCCAGTTCCGTTTCAGGAACAGGGTCTGGGGTTTTATTCAAATCTATTCATTGTCCCAAAGCAGAGGTTCCCAACCTTTTTTCTCTCCTGTACCCCTTGATTAGACTTTTCATTTATGAGTACCCCCTCTCTTCATTACCCCCACCCATCCCTCAAAATAAAGGAAGCACTTTTTTATAGGGGAGGTAAGCTATTCCTGAATTGCATACGACTGTACGTGTATCAACAGGATTAAAGCTAAGATCTTATTCTCAGGAGTCCTGCTGTGTGGCTGGTGCCCCTGGCAGCTGCCTGGTTGCTCCTAAACAAGGCCCTGGAGGGGAGTCAAAGTGTAATGATCATAAAAATAAATATTTAAATTTGTGAGATCAGATTGATATTAACCACCCAGCCACTATGAACGTTTTTAGTTGGAAGTGAAGCAGTCTGAATCAAGCAAGCACTAGAAGCAGTACTTTACTTACCGGCACTGACTATAACTTATTTGGGAATGCAGACCTGCCTCGCCTGTGTCACTCGCAATCTCAACGGCTCTATCACACGTGTCCACGTAGCTATGCTGCTGCAGTGCCGCTTCTATTTGAGCACTTGCAGTCAAAATTGTGTGCATGGGACAGAGGTGGGTGGAGCAGGAGGCTAAGCTGTCTGGTGACACAGGGTAATCATTAATATGTGGACCGGAGTCATCCACACCCGGTCCACATATTTCAGGTGCAGGGGCTCCCATCTGCCTATATGCCAGGCCAGGACTTCATTTGTCACTTTCCGGCTAAATGCTCCTTCCTTCCACAGTTCCACGATGCTTATTAGTTGATGACCCATTGAGAGTGCCCCCCGACCCTCCCCCCGCATCTTCCGCCATTACCAACAATATTTTTGCGTACCCCCAACCGGCCTGCCAAGTACCCCCAGGGGTACACGTACCCCAGGTTGGGAACCGCTGTCCCAAAGAAAGAAAATTCATTCAGACCAGTTTTGGATCTAAAAATTTTGAATCGATATGTAAGAGTACCAACTTTCAAAATGGTGATTATAAGGACTATTCTGCCTTTTGTTCAGCAAGGGCATTATATGTCCACAATAGACTTACAGGATGCATATCTTCATATTCCGATTCATCCAGATCACTATCAGTTCCTGAGATTCTCTTTTCTAGACAAGCATTACCAATTTGTTGCTCTTCCTTTTGGCCTAGCGACAGCTCCAAGAATCTTTTCAAAGGTTCTCGGTGCCCTACTCTCTGTAATCAGAGAGCAGGGTATTGCAGTGTTTCCTTATTTGGACGATATCTTGGTATTTGCTCAGTCTTTACGTTCTGCAGAATCTCACATGAATCAACTAGTGTTGGTTGGAGGATCAATTTACCAAAAAGTTATTTGATTCCTCAGACAAGGGTAACCTTTTTAGGTTTCCAGATAGATTCAGTGTCCATGACTTTGTCTCTAACGGACAAGAGACGTTTGAAATTGGTTGCAGCCTGTCGGAACCTTCAGTCTCAGTCATTCCCTTCAGTAGCTATGTGCATGGAAGTTTTAGGTCTCATGACTGCAGCATCGGACGTGATCCCCTTTGCTCATTTTCATATGAGACCTCTCCAGCTTTGTATGCGGAACCAATGGTGCAGGGATTATACCAGGATATCACAATTAATATCCTTAAATCCCAATGTTCGACTATCTCTGACTTGGTGGTTAGATGAACAAAAGAGGGGCCTCTTTTGTTCGTCCAGACTGGACTGTGATCACAACAGATGTGAGTCTTTCAGGTTGGGGAGCTGTTTGGGGATCTCTGACAGCACAAGGGGTTTGGAAATCTCAAGAGGCGAGATTACCAATAAATATTTTGGAACTCCGTGCGATTTTCAGGGCTCTTCAGTTAGGGCCACTATTGAAGAGAGAACCGTTCATTTGTTTTCAGACAGACAATATCACAACTGTGGCATATGTCAATCATCAGGGTCAAGTTATCAGTCCTCAAGCTATGAAAGAAGTATCTTGGATACTTGTTTGGACAGAATCCAGCTCCTGTCTAATTTCTACAGTTCATATCCCAGGTATAGACAATTGAGAAGCGGATTATCTCAGTCGTCAGACTTAACATCCGGGAGAGTGGTCTCTCCACTCAGATGTGTTTTCTCAAATTGTTCAGATGTGGGGTCTTCAAGAAATAGATCTGATGTCATCTCATCTAAACACAAAACTTCCCAGGTACCTGTCCAGGTCCAGGGAGCCTCAGACAGAAGCAGTGGATGCATTCCTTGGTGTTACCAACCTGCTTATATCTTCCCGCCACAAGTTCTTCTTCCAAAAGTGATTTCCAAAATCATCATGGAACAATCGTTTGTGTTGCTGGTAGCTCCAGCATGGCCTCACAGGTTTTGGTATGCGGATCTTGTTCAGATATCCAGCTGCCAACCTTAGCCACTTCCATTAAGGCTAGACCTTCTGTCGCAAGGTCCGTTTTTCCATCAGGATCTCAAATCATTAAATTTGAAGGTATGGAAATTGAACGCCTAGTGCTTAGTCATAGAGGTTTCTCTGACTCAGTGATTAATACTATGTTACAGGCTGGTAAATCTGTTTCTAAGAAGATTTATTATCGAGTTTGGAAGACTTATATTTTATGGTGTTCTTCTCATAAATTCTCCTGGCATTCTTTTAAAATTCCAAGAATTTTACAGTTTCTTCAGGATGTTTTGGATAAAGGTTTGTCTGCAAGTTCCTTAAAGGGACAAATCTCTGCTCTTTCTGTTTTATTTCACAGAAAGATTGCTAAGCTTCCTGATATTCACTGTTTTGTACAGGCTTTGGTCCGTATCAAGCCTGTCATTAAATCAATCTCTCCTCCTTGGAGTCTTAATTTGGTTTTGAAGGCCTTACATGGTCCTCTTTTTGAGCCTATGCATTCTTTGAACATTAAACTACTTTCTTGGAAAGTGTTGTTCCTTTTGGCCATCTCTTCTGCTAGAAGAGTTTCTGAATTATCTGCTCTTTCTTGTGAATCTCCTTTTCTGGTTTTCCATCAGGATAAGGCAGTTTTGCGGACTTCATTTAAATTCTTACCTAAGGTTGTGAATTCTAACAACATTAATAGAGAAATTGTTGTCCCTTCTTTGTGTCCTAATCCTAAGAATTCGTTGGAGAAATCCTTGCTTTCTTTGGATGTGGTAAGAGCTTTGAAATATTATGTTGAAGCTACTAAAGATTTCAGGAAGACTTCTAGTCTATTTGTTATCTTTTCTGGTTCTAGGAAAGGTCAGAAGGCTTCTGCCATTTCCTTGGCATCTTGGTTAAAGCTTTTCATTCATCAGGCTTATTTGGAGTCGGACAGTCACAGAGGTAGTTTGTATGTACAGTTGTAAATATTCAATATAACAAAGATTCAAGTGCAGGTATAAAAATAAAATCACACTCAGACAGTCCTTTAACTCAGATGACCAAATATAATAGTTAATTCCCTCCACAACGTGACCCCGCTCACCTAGCGTTCCTCTTTCACTCGAACCCAGTGGCTAAATTGCAGGGAACCTGGCTCCAATCAAGCCTACTCACAGACCCACGGCATCCAATCCTTCGTGGTCCTTCCTGAGTACCATGCCCGCTTAGCTGCGTCTAGCGTCCGGCGTCTTCCGGGAACATCACTGCCGATGCGGTGGAGCAATCACGTGTGGGTAATGGTCCAATGAGCGACCGGCAATCCCGACAGCTTGTCTGATCTTCTGGCTAGTAGAATATCTTAACTTGAAGAAGAGCGATCAGACAAGTTTGTTAAATAAAACTCCAAAATTTTATTTCTTTGGTTAAAAGCAAACCATAGAGCCCACAGAACAAATGAAGAAGGTGTCGTGTATCAGATTGGCTTACGCGTTTCGGCGTGAGCCGTAATCATAGCCTGTTCAATCTGATACACTGCACCTCTTTTACAGGTAAAAAATCTTTATGATTGGTTAATTGGCAAAACGAGCAAATATTTGCATAAACACACTTTCAAACAGTAATAATCATTATCAGTACTATGTAACTTTAATAAAAAGCTACAATTGCATACAATCTTATTCACTAATAATAAATAAATAAATAGATTGGTCACCAGGATATTGTCAACATACAAAAAGGAGATAATAAATCTCTAAATTTCATGATAGGGAGTTTAAGTGAGGAGAGAGATTTGTGAGTGAAAAAACAATATTATGTCAGAAACGGGAAAAAGAGAATAACTCCTCTAGCAAATGATATGTATAATTTCTCAAGTAAAAACATTAACAGAAATACTATGGGTGGATTAAATAATGTTTGGGACAATGGATGAACGAAGTTCAAATAAAATGAATTAATTTAATTTAATTTAATTTTAAATTTTTAACAGGATCCAAACTAAAAAGGAGGATCCATAACATATAATATGATAAAAATCAAATCAAATTGTCCCAAATAAAGGTCTCATATTTTATTTACAAAAATTAATTAAGTCAAACTCAGAGTTTAAACCTAAAGGCAATCTCGTTTTTAAACGAAAAATCCAAAACATTTCTTGGCCCTCCAATCTTTTAGTACGATCACCACCTCTACCTATTGGGGGTATTCTTTCAATAATGTTCCAAGTTAGGGTATCAGTACTTTTATTATGGTTGTACAGAAAATGTTGTACTAATGGTGTTTTAGCTTTGCCTAAGTGGATAGTTGAGAGGTTCTCTCTAATACGAGAGTTCACGTCCCTGGTAGTGAGTCCCACGTACTGCAGGGAACATGATGTACATGTGATAAGATACACCACAAAATTGCAAGTGCAATTTAAACAGCTGCGAATCTCAAAAGATTCTCCTGTGACCATAGACATAAAGTGTTCACCTGTGGATACATGTTCGCATGGTTTGCATCTTGATTTACCACATCTAAACATACCTTTATGTTGTAACCAAGTAGAGGCAGTTAATTTTGGTTTAATTACTTCTGATGGAGCTATATGATTCCCTAGAGTCTTAGCCTTCCTATAGGCACATCTCATGCCCTTATCCACTACAGGGACTAAGAGATCATCGGCTACCAACATCTGGAAATGTTTCCGTACTATACTGCACACCTTGTTATAGTGTGCACTATAGTTCGTAATGAAGGTTACACCATCAAATGTGCTTTTTGACGTCTGATCTTTGTCAATAAGCAACTCGTCTCTGTTGAGTGTTTGAACTTTTTGTCTAGCTCTTGCCACTACATGTTGTTTATATCCTCTTTCTCTTAGTCTGTTGCCTAATTCAATCGCTTCCTTTTCATATTGAGCTTCATCAGTACAATTCCTCTTTGTGCGGATGAATTGCCCCTTCGCCACAGCATGAGGTACATGAGAAGGATGGCAGCTTTTGGCGCTCAAAAGGCAATTACCTGAGATGGGCTTGCGATACATACTGGATACAATTTTGCCATTAGGCAATCCACTTAGTGTTAAGTCTAAAAAGTTAATAGCATCTTTATGAAAATCATACGTAAATTTCAAGCCCACCTCATTTTGGTTTAACCATTGCACAAAGAAAAGCGCTGATGACTGATCTCCCCGCCACACTAAGAGTAAATCATCAATATAGCGCTTGTAAACACTTATTTGCTCTCTGAATGGATTGGAATCTGCAAAGATGTGGGACAGCTCCCACCATCCCATGAAGATGTTCACATAGGAGGTGGCAAATTTAGCCCCCATCGCTGTCCCACATCTTTGCAGATAAATCCTACCATCGATGCTAAAAAAATTATGTGTCAATAGAAAAGCTGTAACCTCCAACACATAATTCTGGAAGCAGGAAGTATAATTAGTGTAATGAACTAAAAAACACTTCAATGCTTCCAAACCAAAGTTATGTTCAATGGAGGAGTAGAGAGAGCTGACATCAATGGTGAGCCAACTAAAATTGTCTTCCCATTTCACATCTTTGAACATTTTCAAAACCTGTTTAGTATCCTTGATATAGCTAGGAAGGTTGCTTACAATAGGTTGGAGTACTTCATCCAGCCATAATGAGAGTTTCTCAGTCAAGGAACCAATCCCGCTGACTATAGGCCTCCCCTGGACTTTGGATAGTGACTTGTGGTCCTTGGGCAAATGATGGAATATAGGCATTCTAGGATGCTCAACATAGAGGAAGTCTATGGTTTTGCTATCCAAGATCCCCAAGTCACCACCCTTGTCCAGGAGATGCATAAGTTCTCTTTGATAACACTGTGTGGGGTCTCCATTTAATAGCTGATAGTTGTCAAGGTTATTCAGTTGTCTGTAAGCCTCAGACACATAGTAGCTCTTGTTAAGCACTACAACCGATCCCCCCTTATCAGCATTACGTATAACAATTTCTGTCAGGAATTTAAGTTCTTTCAATGCTTTTTTCTCTTTATTAGTTAAATTAGAGGGAACTGACAAACCACTCTCCTTCAAATTAGTAAGGTCTCTTTCCACCCTGTTGAAAAATTTCTCTAAGGTGGGTCCCCTACTATGAATGGGATAAAATTGGGATTGCTTTTTGAAACTCCTAATTCTGTTGATACCATCTGCCATAGTATCACCCCCCTCTCCTCCTCCTTGTTCCAATTGTTCCAAAGTGAGCAAATCACAGTATTCATCAAATGGCAAATCAGCACCCACCTCAGATCTGTTAGATACAACAGTGTTCAATTCAGAACTATTCTGGAAATGTTTACGTAAAGTTACATTTCTAATAAATCTATTCACATCAATTAATGTGTCAAATAGATTGATCTCTGAGGTTGGTGCAAAATTGAAGCCATAAGACAACACCCTGAGCTGCTCACTTGTAAGAGTATGTTTGGACAAATTTATTACATTGCCGATTTGTATTTGGACATTTGATTTCTGTTCCCTCTCAATTGGTAACGTTCCTGTTGTGTTCTCAATGGCTGTACATGCCCTCCCCCTCCCGTCTCTATCCCATCCCTGGGAAAAACCTGCTGCAATATGGCAGGGTCACTCGCCTCTCTAGGGTCAAGTGTTATTTGTGAGGATTGAGGTAATTGCATTAAGTTACTAGGAACGTATTTAGAATGTTGCTGTGGGGGAACTTCTGAAGTTTTGGACAAATTTATATTTTTGGGTCTTACTACATGATCAAAAGTGGTGCTGGTACTAGGTGTATTAACCTTAAGTATACCTGATAATTTGCCAATAGTATCTTCCCCACTAGAGGATTGACCTCCATCTGAGTAAGACCCTTCCCCATCTGAAAAAGAAACTCTCCTATTTTTCTTGTTTCTCTGTCTACGCCTACGTGCCTTTTTGCTATTGGAATTAGAGTTATTTCCCTGCTTTAATTTCCTATTCCAAACATAGACCAAATCATTATTATAATCAGTTTTGTCTCTTAAATACTTAGAGTGTTTAGTTTCAATTACACCCTGTCTAGACTCTGCTATAGTTTTTTTTTTTTTGCAATAGGCTATCAAAGTTAGAAAAATCTTTGACAAGACTGCGTGTATTCAAAATTAGTTGTAACTCATCTATTTCTGATCTAAGTGCTTTCAAAAGTGAAATTTTATACTGTAAAAGCAATTGCATTAAACGAAATGAACATTCAGTGAGAACTTGGTTCCAAGAGTCTTTGAAAGTTTTATCAGTAACATCAAACGTAGGATATTTGTTTATCCTGAGTCCCCTTGGTATCATCTGCAGTTCAATGTACTTTTCAAATGTCCAAATATCCCACTGTAATCGCAATTCTTTAAGCAACAAATTTTCCATAAGATCAAATAAGGCAGGCAGACAGAGATTAGTTTTGTCCTCAGAAAAAATGATGTCCATTTCAGAAGAAACATTATCTCTGGCAATAGCTGGTAAAAGCGAGTAATATTGCTGTACTGTTTGTTCCATGGCTCTTAATAATACAGGATTGACTTAGCTACAACTGTACAACGTATAAGGGTTGCCAGAAACCCAATAAATAAGACAGTCACAGAGGTAGTTTGTATGTACAGTTGTAAATATTCAATATAACAAAGATTCAAGTGCAGGTATAAAAATAAAATCGCACTCAGACAGTCCTTTAACTCAGATGACCAAATATAATAGTTAATAGTTAACTCAACAGAGACGAGTTGCTTATTGACAAAGATCAGACGTCAAAAAGCACATTTGATGGTGTAACCTTCATTACGAACTATAGTGCACACTATAACAAGGTGTGCAGTATAGTACGGAAACATTTCCAGATGTTGGTAGCCGATGATCTCTTAGTCCCTGTAGTGGATAAGGGCATGAGATGTGCCTATAGGAAGGCTAAGACTCTAGGGAATCATATAGCTCCATCAGAAGTAATTAAACTAAAATTAACTGCCTCTAATTGGTTACAACATAAAGGTATGTTTAGATGTGGTAAATCAAGATGCAAACCATGCGAACATGTATCCACAGGTGAACACTTTATGTCTATGGTCACAGGAGAATCTTTTGAGATTCGCAGCTGTTTAAATTGCACTTGCAATTTTGTGGTGTATCTTATCACATGTACATCATGTTCCCTGCAGTACGTGGGACTCACCACCAGGGACGTGAACTCTTGTATTAGAGAGCACCTCTCAACTATCCACTTAGGCAAAGCTAAAACACCATTAGTACAACATTTTCTGTACAACCATAATAAAAGTACTGATACCCTAACTTGGAACATTATTGAAAGAATACCCCCAATAGGTAGAGGTGGTGATCGTACTAAAAGATTGGAGCGCCAAGAAATGTTTTGGATTTTTCGTTTAAAAACGAGATTGCCTTTAGGTTTAAACTCTGAGTTTGACTTAATTAATTTTTGGCAATAAAATATGAGACCTTTATTTGGGACAATTTGATTTGATTTGATTTTTATCATATTATATGTTATGGATCCTCCTTTTTAGTTTGGATCCTGTTAAAAATTAAATTAAATTAAATTAATTCATTTTATTTGAACTTCGTTCATCCATTGTCCCAAACATTATTTAATCCACCCATAGTATTTCTGTTAATGTTTTTACTTGAGAAAATTGTACATATCATTTGCTAGATGAGTTATTCTCTTTTTCCCGTTTCTGACATAATATTGTTTTTTCACTCACAAATCTCTCTCCTCACTTAAACTCCCTATCATGAAATTTAGAGATTTAATATCTCCTTTTTGTATGTTGACAATATCCTGGTGACCAATCTATTTATTTATTTATTATTAGTGAATAAGATTGTATGCAATTGTAGCTTTTTATTAAAGTTACATAGTACTGATAATGATTATTACTGTTTGAAGGTGTGTTTATGCAAATATTTGCTCGTTTTGCCATTTAACCAATCATGAAGATTTTTTACCTGTAAAAGAGGTGCAGTGTATCAGATTGAACAGGCTATGATTACGGCTCACGCCGAAACGCGTAAGCCAATCTGATACACGACACCTTCATTTGTTCTGTGGGCTCTATGGTTCGCTTTTAACCAAAGAAATAACATTTTGGAGTTTTATTTAACAAACTTGTCTGATCGCTCTTCTTCAAGTTAAGTTATTTGGAGTCGGGTCAGGCCCCGCCTCAGAGAATTACAGCTCATTCTACTAGATTAGTCTCCACGTTGTGGGCTTTTAAGAATGAAGCTTCAGTTGATCAGATTTGCAAAGCAGCAACTTGGTCTTCTTGGCATACATTTACTAAATTCTACCGTTTTGATGTTTTTGCTTCTTCGGAAGCAGATTTTGGTAGAAAAGTTCTTCAGGCAGCAGTTTCAGTTTGATTCCTCTGCTTATGTTTTAAGTTTTTTTTTTTCTTTCATTTATGAGAAAAACTTATTTTTTTTGTTGTGGATTTAATTTTCTCAGCGGAAAATGGCTGTTATTATATTATCCCTCCCTCTCTAGTAACTCTTGTGTGGAGTTCCACATCTTGGGTATTTCTATCCCATCTGTCACTAGCTCATGGACTCTTGCCAATTACATGAAAGAAAACATAATTTATGTAAGAACTTACCTGATAAATTCTTTTCTTTTCATATTGGCAAGAGTCCATGAGACCCACCCTTTTTATGGTGGTTATGATTTTTTTGTATAAAGCACAATTATTTCCAAATTCCTTTGTTGATGCTTTTTACTCCTTTCTTTTTCACCCCACTACTTGACTATTCATTAAACTGAATTGTGGGTGTGGTGAGAGGTGTATTTATAGGCATTTTGAGGTGTGGGAAACTTTGTCCCTCCTGGTAGGATTGTATATCCCATACGTCACTAGCTCATGGCCAATATGAAAGAAATGAATTTATCAGGTAAGTTTTTACATAAATTATGTTTTATTTATTTGACTGTTATTTTATTTTTAAAAAAATCTTAATTATTTTAACTGAAGTTATTATCTGTTTATTTTATTATTAGATTTTTTGTGGCAAAAATGTCTCAAGTCACTGAATCAAAAGAACCTTTAACTGCACAGTCTGTGCAAAATATGATTGACAATTCTATGGGTAAAATTATGTCTCATATGTCAAATCTCCTATCTCAGCAACCTAATCCTAAAACTATTTTTAAGAGAAAAATACATTTTTCTGTTTCTGTTTTGGCTAGCAAAAAATTACTTTCAAGGTCTGGTCCGACTCTTGCTGACACTTCAATTCCTGGCAGAAAAGGAAGGAAAACATCCGCAAAACCTCCCCCTAATCCCAAGGGGTTTCAAATGGGATCAAAAAATACTGAGACTTTATCTGTAAAAAAAACCTAAGAGAGTAGTTTTATCATCTAATTCTGATTCTTCTACTGAAGATTTATCTAACTCTGATTTTGAGGATTTATCTGAAAATGTGTCTTTGGACTCAGATTCCCCTAAATCTAAAAAAATTAAGAAATCTTTCAAAAAAAATCTAAATCTTCTAAGAAAGAGAATTCAACATTTTTGACTGCCTTGGTAATCCCAGATTTTGTGCAGATGCTTTACATCACCCAAGATCATCTGAGTGGTGCCCCTCTCTAGATGTGGCAACTTTTATTGATTTCCAATTAAAGAAACCTCTTAAAAAAGATGCTCATAATAAAATGAGAGCAGAATGCCCTAGTCCCCTTCTCTTCAATAATGCCTGTATAACTCCCGAAATTGATCCAAAAATTATTAAATTTATAGGGTCCCCTGGTTATAAGGTAAAGAAAGGCATGGATAGGGCATGGAAAACATGCCAAGACAAACTTTTAGACTCTTTGAAATTTCTTAACAGGCTGTTATTTATAATTCCTCTATTGACCCTTATTTGGCTAGAGAATGGGTTCAAAGACTTCTCTCTTTTTTATAGGTAATACTAACACTGCAACGATTATTGAACGTAGAAAAAATTTTCTATGCAAAATAGACCCTAAAATTTGTGACAATGCCGTTAATGAATTGGACTCTGGCTCTAATGGTCTTCTTTTTGGGGACATTTTTAAAAAAGATTTAAATAATTATATTAACACTTTTTCAAATTTAAATAAAGTAAGAACTTCAGTTCGAAAGATTTTTTACCCAAACAGTTTTTCTGACAGGGCCAGGAAAGGCAGAGGTCGCTTTCCTGGCCGCACAAATTACCAATCAAGACCTCAATTCCATTACCAACAACAGTTCCAGCAACAGTTCCAGCAACAGTTCCAGCGATCTTTTCAAGATCCCTCTACATCCCAGTTCTTCCCGTCTCGTTCCAGACTGTGGTTCCAAAGGGGTCAATGATCTAGGGCAAGATCTCGTCCCCCTGCAAGTAAGTTTTCCCTTTTCCTTTCCTTCTTTCCCAGGAAATTTTGGTGGCAGACTCACACTTTTTGCTCAAAATTGGAAGATTGTAACTTCAGATCCTTGGATTCTTCAAGCAGTTCAAGGTGTTCTAATAGAATTTTCTTCCCCTCCTGTTCAAATTTTAAATCTCATCCTATTTAATTTTCAAAAGATGATCAAGTTCTGGTTCAAATAGAAATTTCAACCCTTTTTCAAAAACAACCCATTCAAACTTCCATTTTTCACAAGATTTTCTTCCTCAGCAATCTTTTTCTTGTAAAAAAGAAACACGATCAATTCCGTCCTGTCATAAATTTAAGAGATCTAAACGCTTTTGTTTCCTATCATCATTTCAAGATGGAGGGAATCCATCTACTAAGAGATTGCCTCAGAGAAAACGATTGGTTAATTTGCTTAGATCTGACAGACGCCTATCTGACCGTTCTGATTGCTCCGGAACATCGAAAATTTCTAACTTTTTCCTGGAAAGACCAATTTTGGAGTTTTACTTATCTCCCCTTTGGTATTTCTTCAGCTCCTTGGATTTTTACAAAATTGTTAAAACCATTCATGGCCTGGTTAAGACTCAGAGGAGTCTGTCTAATTATTTATCTAGACGATATTCTGATAATGAACCAGAATTTCATCTCTCTTCAAAATCAATTATCCCTTACCATTCATCTTCTAGAGAATCTAGGTTTTATTATAAACAAACAGAAATCAGTCCTGACTCTTACTCAGTCTCTGGTCTTTCTGGGTTTCACCATAGATACTTCCAAAGCCACTCTCAGCTTACCTCCAGACAAAATAAAAAATATCAAAAAAGAAATATCTCGTACTCTCACAACTCAATTCACTCCTATCAGGAATATATCCAGAATAGTTGAGTTACTTTCATCCTCTATTCAGGCTATATTTCCTGCTCCCCTTCACTATCGAGAATTACAACATCTCAAAATCTGTCATTTACAGAAAGGGTTTTCTTACTCTCATTTAATCCAACTTTCTCCAGAGGCCAAGGAGGAACTCTCCTGGTGACTTTCTCATATGGAGGCTTGGAACGGGAGAGCTATTTTTGGCAATTCTCCATATCTTGTAATCGAATCTGATGCCAGCAGGTCTGGTTGGGGCACTCGCTGCGGTCCATCCATAACTGGAGGGAAACGATTCCATATAAATTGCTTAGAACTTCTTGCGGGATCTTTTGCTGTCAAGAGTTTTGTGAAGAACTCCTCTCCAGTTACCATTTTACTCCGTATGGACAATATCTCTGCAGTTCGATACCTGAACCGTCTAGGGGGTACAAAATCCAGAGATCTTTCCAACATTACCAAAGAGTTAATTCATCTGTGTCTAGACAGGAATATTTCTGTGAAAGCAGAATATATTCCAGGTCTTTCAAAGACAGCAGCGGATTGGGGCTCTCGTTTTCTGTTAGATTCCAGCAATTGGAGACTAGACAGGGATGTTTTTCTCTCTCTGTCTTGTCTCAGAGGCACTTTCATTCTCGATCTTTTCACATCTCGTCTGAATTTCCAAATTCTTCTCTACTTCAGTTGGAGACCGAATTCAGAAGCAGCCGCAATCGATGCTTTTCTCCAACTTTGGCCTCCTCAAAGAGCCTATTCTTTTCCCCCCTTCTCGATGATTTCAAGATCAATTTCAGTTGTTCGCAGAGACAAAATTTCTCTTCTCTTAATAACCCCTCTTTGGCCGACTCAACCGTGGTACCCTGCACTTCTAGAAATGTCCTTCAAACTTCCCATTCTTCTTCCTCATCTTCAACATTTATTAACCAATCCAGAAGGAGATTTTCATGATCTCAGTCTTCTAGACTCCCTTCGTCTCATCGCTTGGTCGATTTCGGGGATTCCTCTCCTCTCAAAGGAGCTAAGACTCTCATGTGAGAATCTTTGGCTCCAGGCACCCGGAAATCCTATTTTTATGCATGGTCAAAGTGGTCTAGCTGGTGCATGGTTAGGAACTTGTATCCCCTTTCAGCTGATATAAATCATATTATTCATTTTTTAACGTCCCTTTTTGAATCAGGTTTAGCATACAGATCTGTCAATTTGTATCGTTCAGCTATTTCTGCCAAACATGTTTTATTAAATAATTTCCCTATTGGACAGCATCCCCTTATTTGTAGACTTTTAAAAGCCATTAGACTTAAACGTCCTCTTATTCCCAAATATAATTTTTTTCTGGGACATGGATTTTTTTTTCCCTTTTCAAATCTTGGCCTTCTAATAACTTGCTTTCTTTGAAACAACTTTCTGCCAGGTTAGCTACTTTATTATGTTTTATTTCTTTCCGTAGAGTTTCGGACGTCAGTGCTTTAGATTTTAACTCTCCTGAAGGTGTCACTTTTTTCTTATCTCGCAGAACTAAAACCTTTTCTTCTTCTATATTTTATCTGTAATGACCTTCTGAACCTTCTCTTTGTGTTGTTAAATGTCTTAAAGATTATGAGTCTATAACTTCTCTCCTGAGATCTTCTTCTTCTAATCAACTTCTTATCTCCTTTATTCCTCCTCATGCTCCTGTTACTAATACTTCTATTTCTCGCTTGGTGAAATGGGTTATGAAAGAAGCTGGTATTGATATTTAATTTTTTTCTGCTCATTCAGTCAGAGGTTCTGCTGCATCCAAAGCTTTTCTTAAAGCTGCTCCTTTACAACAAATTTTAAAATCTGCAGATTGCTCTTCAGACTCTATTTTCAAACAGTTTTATTTCAGGCCCATTCATCATCCAGCTAATAATTTATTTTGTTAGTTGCTTTAAACTAGCAAAATATGAGTCGCTGGTCTTGTAATAAAATTCCAATTTTCCTATCTTGTGAAGGTATAATGTAAAGACACAGAGACGAGTATTTTCCCTCCCTATGTTGTTCTACCCTCCCTTGTTTATTCTCAATATTAATAATTTACTTGTTTATAGTTACCAACCAGTTATGAAGACCTACTTAAAGGTGATTTCATTCCTCTTCATTCAATCATACTTCGCTTCAATCAAACCATTACACTCTGCAAAATCTCTTCTCCTGGTTCAAGAAATCCTGTTTTCAGGATTCATCACTTTGTCATGGGATTGAAAGAAGTTTCTTCATATTCAGCCGGATTTTGATTCTTCTGTTTATTCTTCTTCTCATGTTAGAACTTTCATCTGTTATTTTGAATGTTTGGTTTCTCAGCGTCAGACAAGAAATAGGAAGTTGGGTAACGTATTGGACAGTTTATGGACACTATGACTCTTCCCACTGGTCCTTTTTCGCTGTGTTTTCCAAAGTATCCATTTCATTGGTTACTTATGTTAACTCTGTGTTATCCTTTTTGTTTTAAAGGGACAGTCTACACCAGATTTTTTATTATTTAAAAAGATAGATAATCCCTTTATTACCCATTCACCAGTTTTGCATAACCAACACTGTTATATTAATATACTTTTTACCTCTGTGATTATCTTGTATCCAAGCCTCTGCAGACTGCCCCCTTATCTCAGTGCTTTTGACAGACATGCAGTTTAGCCAATCAGTGCAGACTCCTAAATAACTCCATGGGAGTGAACACAATGTTATCTATATGACACACATGAACTAGTACTGTCTGATGAACTAGTACTGTCTAACTGTGAAAAACTTTCAAAATGCTCTGAGCTAGGAGGCGGTTTTCAACGGTTTAGAAATCAATTTGAGATTACCTAGGTTTAGCTTTTCAAAAATACTACCAATGTAACAAAGCAAATTTGATGATAAAAGTAAATTGGGAAGTTGTTTAAAATTGCATGCCCTATCTGAATCATGAAAGTTGAATTTTGACTGGACTGTCCCTTTAATGTTTGGTTTCATTAACTTCTGTATCATTACTTTTAAATGCTGCATATGAGTAGTAAAATAAAGATATGCAAAATACTCGTCTCTGTGTCTTTAATAAAATCTAGATTATACCTTCACAAAATAGGATAATCAGAATTTCTCTCCATGCCTCCCTCCCCAGTTGTAGTGTGTCGCTTTGTATTCCCTGGCATCTAGTGTGTTGTTTCTCAAGTACTGTGCATGGTGCCTGTGTAGGGAGAGTAAAGATGAGAGTTGCTGCTACCCTACATGGCAGAAATCACAAGGGTAAAAACAAAAGCTGTATCTTTCCTCAGTAAAATAAATTACCACACTCACCGCACAAATTTCTGAAAGTGCCATAAAACAAGTTGAGATCTGTGCATATCCTAAAAGGGCTAATTAAGTAAAAAAAAGTTTGCATAAAAAAATTGTTTAAAAATTGTTGGCAAGTATCTTAAAATATTTTTCAAAAACAAGGAAAAATATTTACATAGCCTTGCTCTCTGGAGCAGTCTACTCCACCCCACCCCTTATCAGTGTTTAAACACAGGCATAGTATTTCAGGTGAGTTCACAACTTCTAGGCATGCTCCAGCAGATAATCACTGTGCACTTTTGCATTCTACCAAAGCAACAATAGATATGGATACAACTATAGAAGGAAATGGGGGCGGGGGAGTTAGAGCTGTACAATTCAGAAACCTAAAAGAAAGGGTTAATGGTGAGGCACTGCAGTATACAATGCAGGTAAAGTAACTAAAGTACATATTATTATATTTTGCTTTATGTCCCTTTAAGCTTGTGTTTCTGTTCTGACAGCAAAATACCTCTTTTATGGTAACTCTTAGTTTGAGGAGGTATAAGAAGATGTTTTGAAGCATTCTATCTGTCTTGGACTAAGCTGGACATATGGCACTAGATAAATCACTGTCTGAGGCAGCACAACAACTTGCCATTTTAGTAATAATAGATCATGTCTATTCACATACAGTACATCAAACCAGGATGTATGACTAAGCTCTTACTACAGACAAGCAAGCAAAAAAATAGGGACTCATTTGCACAATTGAAAGTTAAAAACAGGAATGTTGAAAATACCTTTAGGGACAATTTACTGCAGAAACAGTATCATGAAAAATTTTGGTAACCATTTCTCTTAATTAAATATGAAACACTTACATGGAATCATGCCCAGAGGGTGGAATACTTGCCATTAGGAAACTGTGAGCCTGTCAGGCATTCCTCCAACAATATTCTCTCTGTAAATACATCCCACACAAACACAAACATATACTGTATATTAGAGGTGCCTAGTAGTGCAGTTATAGTGTAAGGTAATCAGAATGTAAACAGTTTTTCAGATGCTTTTTACTTTGCATAAACAAAGTTCTCTGGCAGTTTTGTTTTCACACTCACCAATTGGAAATACTGAAAATGAAATGTAAATTAAAACTGATTTCATGTTGAAAAAGATCATTTTCCCTGTCTCACAACACTGTAAATGATTAGCAAAACCCACAGGTTTAAAAATATAGTTTAAGGCATGTTCAGTAGCAGCATTTTACAGGAGAGAGCTGTGGGAGTTGAAGTCTTTGATCTTCTACCTGTATTATGTATGTCTGTTGTGTAATTTAGACTACACACATGCTTGCACACATATATACGCTTTTACAATAAAAATCTAGGAAACTCAATGCCCAAAAAAATGTCAGTGGCTGAATTTAAGTTTCGAATCAAACATTAAAAAGCATGGAAATTCCAAAAATAAACTCCGCCCACCCCATAAAATGTAGTACTGTAGTATAATAATACAAAATATTATTTAATTTTAATTTTGAAATTTCAATGTTGTTTAACATTGGATTGACAACTTACATTTTAGAATATATCAATATATATATATATATATATATATATATATATTATTTACTGTAGCAATTTACGTTAGAAATCTTGCACAAAATTCCACTCCACTTGCTTTATATTACAATCATAAAGTGTTTACTTTCCTTTACCATATACATACATTTCTACCCGCTTTGGTGATATATATACTGCACATATATATAATTATGCCTGAGGAAGCCCTGTGAGTTACAAGCTAAGGGTGAAACGTGTAGATGAAGTTGAAGTTACCGCACTATGAGCTAGCAGTAGCGGGTTATTTTGCCCTTTGTTATTTATTTTCTGCTACAAAGTTTAACTGGACAATGCAACAGTTTTGTTGCAAACTGAGGAGTTTTGCAAGTTAGTTATTTCTAACTTAAAGGGACACAGAACCCAAATTTTTTCTTTCGTGATTCAGATAGAGCATGTAATTTTAAGCAACTTACTAATTGACTCCTATTATCAATTTTTCTACGTTCTCTTGCTATCTTTATTTGAAAAAGAAGGCATCTAAGCTAAGGAGCCAGCCAATTTTTGGTTCAGTACTCTGGACAGCACTTGTTGTTCACCAAAAATGGTCCAGCATCTAAACGTACATTCTTGCTTTTCAAATAAAGATATCAAGAGAATGAAGACAATTTAATAATAGGAGTAAATTAGAAAGTTGCGGAATCTGAATCACGAAATAAAAAATTGGGTTCAGTGTCCCTTTAATGTGATCTGTATGCTGTATAATTCTATAATATGTCTTTTGTACAGGGATCCATGCTTTTAGCTCTGGTTTGTTTTTTTAATGCCCTGCAATAAACTATGTGATATTTATAACCTGAAAAAGGCTGCTATCTGTTTTTCAGGGAAGAGAGACCTTTGTTTTTCTTTTGTTTTTTCAATGTTTGTTTTTGCTTAAAGCGACACTCAATCAAAATTAAACTTTCATTATTCAGATAGAGCATGCAATTTTAAACAACTTTCTAATTTACTTACATTAACAAAATGTATAGTCTTTTCATATTTAAACATTTTGAGTCACCAGCTCCTACTGAGCATGTGCAAGAATAAGTGTGTATGCATTTGTGAATGGCTGATTGCTGTCACATGGTACGTGTATGCATTTGTGATTGGCTGATGGCTGTCACATGGTACAGGGGGAGTGGAAAAAGACATACTACTCATTTGCAGTTCAGACTAAGTGCTATTGCATTGTCTTGTTATCTTGCATTTGTTGATTATGCAAATCTACAGTGTTGACTGGTCCTTTAATATAGGGTTGCTGGGGAAGGTTTACTTTTTTTGTTCTTTTTTTATGAATAAATGTTTTTTATGAACCTCTGTGTGGAGGCTTGTCCTAAGCTATAGCTGGTATGTTTGGACATGTATGTATATATATATATATATATATATATATATATATATATATATATATATATATATATATATATATAAATACAAAATAATGTCTCCGCACTAATGATCAAACATGGTAAATACAAGCAAACTATAGATACAAGAATGTGGCATCAAAAAAATAAGCAGTTTAATTAATTTAATCATTCTTGATTAAACTGCTTATTTTTTTGATGCCACATTCTTGTATCTATAGTTTGCTTGTATTTACCATGTTTGATCATTAGTGCGGAGACATTATTTTGTATTTATAATATTTTGGAGGTATTGTGGTAGTAGTATACCTCAGTCTCGAGCACTTTCTTTGCTTTTTTATTTTTTGATACTCTTAATATTAGTGATATGCCTTATATATATATATATATATATATATATATATACAAACATATATTTATATATATATATATATATATATACTGTATATATTTATTTATTTATGGAAATATAATGTTCCTTATACAGTTTTTTTTTAATTTAATGTTTTTGGAAAAAGGTACAATTTCTAACATTGAAACAAATGTGCCACCTCTTTTGCACGGTACTGATCATTTTATGCAATCTCACTGTAATAACCTGGATTGCATAAATGCTGTTAGATCAGTGCAGGAGAAGCAGCTCATTAGTTTCATTGTTAGAAATCGCTCCTTTTTAGAAGATATGTTTTACAATGTGCGAAATGTTTCAAAACACACTATCGCAACTGGGAAATGCCACAGACATTTTCCATTTTTTTAATACAGGATATTAATATTACATACATTTAATCTTGTTTCTTAACCATAAGAATTTAAAAATAAATAGTGTTTTTTTTACAATAAATGACAAATGCATAAGGAACATTTTTACAGTATAATGCTTTTAAATTATATGCCATACACACATGTACTGTATACGCATAATGGATTAAACTATTTTTTTTCCTTTAAAAGGCAAAACATATTGATTTCATAACCCCTCTCTCTTAAAATACTGTACTTTCAATAGTCTTATTGAATATAGACCATCGTATGTTAAAAGATTATTTTTTTCTTCCCTTTGACGTGTTCCCAATAATCTATATCACCTACTTGGAGTTTATTCATTTTTTTTTTTTTTTTTAATTTTAAATAGCTGCCTCTGACTGTTGTATACCCACCTATACTGTGAATTTCAATACATAGGTACTGGTTATAGAAAAAAATAGTATCACAATACTTTATGCAATACATTTTTAGCTAATTTTTTCATTATTTTTTTCATTATCATTGCGTACACTACATGAACATGTTTATGACGCAATAGAAATCATGGCAAAACATATCTGCATATAAATGTTCGGCGTAACTGTTGTAAGCTGTCCTATTTTACTACGTTACACCCATATAACACCCATGGAAAATCTACTTCAAAATGTTAGTTTTGTGTTGCAAAGACATTTGTAAATATTTGTAATGTTGATTTCAAGTTTTAAAATACATTTTAACGTAAATACTGTTTTGTAATGTACAAATGGTATGATACATAAAAAAACATGATCAATTTATTTATACTTCGTATTTTTAAAACTTGCAACACCTTTTACCACATGGAATTTTACATTACATTATAGTTCTTATCCAAAATTAATTTCATATATGTATCATACTTAATTTGTGTACACTTCCTGTTTTTACTCCAATGTTTAATTTTCTTTTTTTTTTTACCCATAATTCTATTAACATATATCTTTTAAGTAAAGTTCCATACTTTTCTGTTTCCATAACATTTTTTATTCACAAACAGTTATAGCTTGGGGATGTAAAGGGTCAACATATCATCATGTAATGTTTGTGACACTTTCATTGTTTGTATTAGTCTCATTCAATGTAATTGTTGATATATTTGAAAATATTTTTTTTTATATCGATGTAATGTTTGAAGCATTTTACATAACCTACTAAGAAGGCCTTTGAGTGCAGAATGGTCAGCTCACCTGTATTACAAGTCGCGCGTTACGGCTTTAACGTGAACGTTATGGCCTATACCGCAAAAATCCATTCAGCAATCAATGACCAGTAGTTATGGATTTTGCAAAACAAAAATGTTTCACAAAACTCATAAGAAATGTTACAAAATATGTTACAAAGTACACTAACTACCTATTAACCTCTAAACCACCATCCTCCAGCATTGCAGATACTATAATAAACCTATTAACCCCTAATCTGCCACTCACCCACATCGTGACTACCTAAATTAAAGTATTAACCCCTAATCCGCTGCCCCCCATTGCTGACACTACAATAAACCTATTAACCTCTAAACTGCCGCCTCCGTCATCGCCAACACTAAATAAACCTATTAAGCCCTAAACCGCCGACCCTCACATCATAACTCCCGAATTAAACCTATTAACCCCTAAACTGCCGGCCCCCCACATTGCGACAAACTAAATTAAACTATTAACCCCTCAACCTAGCACCCGCTAACTTTAAATTAAAATTACAATATAACTACCATAAAATAAATAAAACTTACCAGTGAAATAAAAAAAACTAAGCTTATCTGAAAACTTAAAGGGACACTGAATCCAATTTTTTTCTTTCGTGATTCAGATATAGCATGCAATTTTAAGCAACTTTCTAATTTACTCCTATTATCAATTTTTCTTTGTTCTTTTGCTATCTTTATTTGAAAAAGAAGCTTTTTTTTGGTTCAGACTCTGGACTGCACTATTTTATTGGTGGATTAATTTATCCTAAACTTACATTCTTGCATTTCAAATAAAGATAACAAGAGAATGAAGAAAATGTGATAATAGGAGTAAATTAGAAAGTTGCTTGAAATTTCATGCTCTATCTGAATCATGAAAGAAAAAATTTGGGTTCAGTGTCCCTTTAAATAAACCTGACATATTAAATATGGGAACCACTTCTAATCCGCTTAACATTTGGGCAGCACATAAACCATTTATTAGAGGATTACTTATTAAAGAAAAAGCGACCCTTACTAAAACTAACAGACATCAAATCGACACTCTTCAAAATCAGATAGATATCCTTAATAAGCGACACCAACAGACACTAGAGACAGAAGTCTTTCAGGAGCTACAAACTAAAAGAGCAGAATTAGCAACTATCATGAACAAAGCGTCTATTAGAGCAGCTCACAGACTGAAATCACAATATTTCCTATATTCCAACAAGCCAGATAAGTATTTAGCGCACAAGCTTAGGGAGAAAACTAAATCATTTGCAATACCATATCTACAGAAAACGGACGGTACATGTACTTCAAACCCCCAGGAGACAGCGGACAGTTTTGCTCAATATTATGCCCATCTATACGATGGGAGAAAAACAATACATAATGACCACACAAGACAATTGAGACATAAATTTCTAAAAGAAGCTGCACTTATAGATAAAAGTATTAGTGACGAGTTGAATGTGGAGGTGTCTGCCAGGGAGGTCCTCATGGCCATTAAGGAACTAAAACCTGGAAAAGCAGCAGGCCCTGATGGGTTCCCAGGAGAATATTACCGGCTCTTTAAATCAATTCTAATCTTGCAAGGTAGGGAAATCCCAAGAGAAATTCTACAGGCTAAAATAATGGTGATCCCTAAACCAGGCAGGAATCCAAAATTATGTCAAAGTTATAGACCCATATCCCTAATTAATCAAGATATAAAGATCTTCACCAAAATATTAGCAAATTGGCTTAAAACACAACTACCTGCCCTGGTTCATCCAGATCAGGTGGGGTTCATTATGGAAAGGGAAGCCCCAGACAACACAAGGCGCATGATCTCCCTGGTGGACTACCTTAGTAGAACACGAACGCCTTCTATGGTTCTATCTCTGGACGCGGAGAAGGCGTTCGACCGCATAGATTGGAACTTCATGTTTGAAGTATTAGATAGGTTGGGGTTTCAAGGCCCATTTGTACAGGCGCTTAGGAGCATATATTCTCATCCCACTGCACACATCAGAGCGGCAGGCTATCAATCTAAACTTATTGACATACGAAACGGTACTAGACAGGGCTGTCCCCTGTAACCACTTCTGTTTGCACTATGTATAGAGCCACTAGCAGCGACAATTCGCAGGAATCCAGAGGTCCATGGCATTAAAATAGGCGGAGAGGAATTTAAAATATCTTTGTTTGCGGACGATGTCCTTCTTACCCTGACTAAACCGTTGACGTCTTTACCACACCTATATCAAATAATACAAGACTACTCTGACATATCAGGGTACAAAGTTAATTTAGATAAGAGCGAGGCACTCCCTATTGCACTCCCAAATCATACCAAAAAATTAATTGATACCAATTTTGCAATCAAGTGGGTAAAGGAGGCGCTTAAATATTTAGGAATCAAAATTTCAAGTGATATCACGGAATTCTATACACTGAACTATATCCCTCTATATAAGACAATTAGACAAGAGATTAAAAAATGGAAGGCGGGTGGTTTTTCGTGGTATGGCCGATTGTCGGCTATTAAAATGGATACTCTCCCAAGGTTACTGTATCTATTTAGGGCCTTACCAATTAAAATCCCTCTATTAGAACTTAACAAATTACAATCTGAGTTGATCGGTTTCATAAGGGGCAACAAGAAGGCCAGGATACCTTCCCAAACATTAATGCGACATAGACAACTAGGTGGGGTTGGGGTGCCAAACTTACTAAACTATTATCAGGCAGCAAGACTAGCACAGTCTACCTTACTGGGCAAGAAACCAAATGACTTGGTGTGGGTGCGAGTGGAAACTTTAATGGCAAGCTGCAAATATCCAGATGATATTCTATGGGAATTACCGGGACATATTTGTAGAACAACACAGGCCTCGAAAATAACAGAGGAAATGATGGCATTATGGAAATCACTGTCAACATCCCTACAGTTATTCCCATCGAATTCATTGATGCGACCAGTTAGGACCCTTTTAGGCCAGGATTTTAGTGGGTCAATTGGAAAATGGGAAAACAAGGGGTTATATAGAGTAGCTGACTTTCTCCACAAGGGCAAAATTGCCACTTTTCAACAGATTCAGGAAAAAATAATGCCAGAAAAACTACAGTGGTTTTTGTACTTACAGATATCCTCAGCAATCACACAGATCATACCGCGTTCCCATAACCAGAGCCTGACAACATTAGAACGATACTCCAGCTCCAACCTCAGACACAAGAAACTTATTTCTCACATATACATAACACTACAGACAGCCAACAACACTAGTAAAACACCCTTAATGGAGAAGTGGGAATTGGATACAAATATGACACTGTCAAGGGAGGAATGGGAGAAACTCTTTCATACAGCAGGGAAGGGTTTAATTAGCGCAGACTTCAAAGAAAACTGCAGTAAAACCACATTCAGGTGGTATCTCACTCCTATAATCACATCACACTACACTCAGGGGGGAACTAAGAACTGTTATAGGGGATGTCACGAAACGGGGACCTACATACATATGTGGTGGGAATGCCCCCAGATAAGGCAGGTGTGGGCTAATTTATCTAAACTGTTAAGTGAGGTACTATCTGAAAACATAAATCTAACAATGTCCCAAGCGCTACTAAATGAATATTTTAAACCCTTTAATAAAACCATAAATACATTTATCCGCACCCTATGCACTGCTACTAGAATTTGTGTGGCCAGACATTGGAAAACAGGGACCCCCTCTTGGGGAGAAATAATGGAAAAGATCAAAGTCACATATAAGATGTCGGAATCAGCATCCTTTATACAAGCCAATCATGATCAGTTCTTGAAGACATGGGAATACTGGATCCTAAAGGGATATTGATAAAATACATACATAGAGACATGTTACCTAGCCAATAGAAACACAGACATTAGATACAGGCTACATGGGGACATAAGACACTGACTGTTTATAGAGACCAATGTAGGACTGGGAGAGGGGGCTCCCCCCTCGGATCTGCGGCAAGAAACTTAAAAACAGGCAAGTTATTGTTTGAGTTCTATTTTACTGTTTATTTTGTGTTGTTAAAAGACAAATTATTAGAGAGATACAGAAGGAGGGAGATGATCGAAGGACTATAGAGACTTCCTCTTCTTGTAGGTTGATCAATCTTCCTTTTTGTGAAATTTATGTTTATATATGTAGACACACTGAAATGTAAACCAATCTGCCCTACTGTGTACAACAATCTAGACTTTTTCTGGGAGTTCCCAGTTGGTCTTCTGGACATTATTTATATTATACAAACAGGAAAGACAATGGTCTGGAGATCTCCTCATAAGGGCAGGGAGGGGTAAGGGATTCCCCCTTTTTATTGTATGTATGATATGTGATGTCATCTTTGTGTGTTCTGCAATAAAAATAATTTCAACTAAATAAACCTAACATTACTATTTTAAAATAAGAAAAGATACCAAAACTAAAAAAACCTAAATTACAAAATTTAAAAATCCTACACTACAAAAAATAACAAAACCTAACATTACACAAAATAACAAACTACAAAATTACAAAAAATAAAAAAATCTAAGATTACAGAAAATAAACAAAATTATCCAAAATAAAAAAATTAAACCTAATCTAATACCCCTATAAAAACAAAAAGACACCCCAAAATAAAAACACCCCCTAATCTAACACTAAACTACCAATAGCCCTTTAAAGGGCCTTTTGTATAGCATTGCCCTAAGTTTAACAGCTCTTTTACATAAAAAAAAAAATACAAATTACCCCCTAACAGTACAACCCCCCACCCACCCAACCCTCCAAAATAAAAAAGACCTAACTCTAAAAAAATCTAATCTATCCATTGCCCCTAAAGGGGCATTTCTATGAGCATTGCCCTTAAAGGGGCAATCAACTCTTTTACTGCCCATTAAAAATAAAATAAAAACCCTAATCTAAAAAATAAACAACCCAAAAAAAAAAACCCTAACACTAACCCCAACATAGGTACTCACCATTCCTGAAGTCCGGCGGTGAAGGTCTTCTTCCAGGCAGCTCCATCTTCAATCTTCATCCCGGTGTCGCAGGGCCATCTTCATCCAGGGGTCGGGTAGCTGAGGCGGCACAGAGTGGAGCAGGATCGGCGAGGGCGCTGACATCCCACGTGGAGCCTCCTCTTCATGCGATCGTCCAACGCACACTGAAGTTTGAATGCAAGGTACCCGTCTTATTATTGGGGTACCTTACATCCCTATTTTCTGAAAATTTCAGATCAGCCAATAGGATGAGGGCTACTTAAATCCTATTGGCTGTTCAGATCATGTGTGCATATATATTAATGTATTTATATGTGTATATATGTATTTACAGTCATATATACACTTATAAAAACATTAATATATATGTACACAAATATAAACATTTATATAAGTGCATTATAGCTCTTTGCCATTAAGCAGATAAAACATATTTATGCAATATTCATATTTAATAAAGAGTTTAACTATGTATTTACTGTAAATATTTCACATTTACTAATGCAAATATGCTATGTTGTATGCGCGATGGGTGTTTTTTTTCCCAACATTTTTTTCTCTCCATTGACTTCCATGGGAAATATGAAAAGGCGATGATGTTTGCGCAATCTCGGATGTTAGCTTTTTTTCCCACTTTTTTTCCCCCAATGATATCTATTGGGCAATACATGCACGCGCACACTAAAATTTAGTTTGTTTTTCGCGCTATTCGGGTTAAAATTTGGGCGAACTATTGGCTAGATTACGAGTTTTGCGCTATGGGTGAAAAAGCAGCGTTAAGGCTCATAACGCTGCTTTTTCACTACCGCTGGTATTACGAGTCTTGCAGGTTTAGGGGCACCGCACACTTTTTTGGCCGTAACGCAATGTAATTACCGCAGCTTTCAAAAAGTCCTTTTTCAATGGGACTTCCACAGCGCTGGTATTACGAGTCTGCCTGGGAGGCCAAAAAGTGAGCGTTACACCCTATACCGCCAAGATCGATACCGTAAACTGAAAGTCAGTAGTTATTGGTTTTACGCTAAAAAGCTGTAACATAAAACTCATAACTAAAGTGCTAAAAAGTACACTAACACCCATAAAACAATATCGCAAACACTAAAATAAAATTATTAACCCCTAATCTGCCACTCTGTACATCACCACCACTATAATAAACATATTAACCCCTAAACCGCCGCACTCCCACATCACAAACACTAGTTAAATATTATTAACCCCTAATCTGCTGCCCCTTACATCACCGCCACCTACCTACATTTATTAACCCCTAATCTGCCGCCCCCAATGTCGCCGCCACTATACTAAATTTATTAACCCCTAAACCTAAGTCTAACCCTAACCCTAACACCCCCTAACTTAAATATAATTAAAATAAATCTAAATAAAACCTACTATCATTACCTAAATTATTCCTATTTAAAACTAAATACTTACCTGTAAACAGGGTCGGCTCCAAGGGGGGGCTTTGGGGGGCAATGCCCACCCAAATGGAATGCTGTGCCCCCTCAAAACACAGGATTTGTTAAAATTATTTTTTTTTAATTGTTTTACTTAATTTATTTTTATTTTTTTTGCCCCGCAACTTTTCTGGGGGCGGGGCCCTTGTGCATGCTCAAATGTCACAATGTGCAGTCAGTCAGGTCTCAGACTCTCAGCCCATTGCTTCAGCTCATCAAAAAATAGATTCATTGGTGCAGCTCAGCCAGAAGCTTTTCCTATTGGCTGGCTACTTTTGGCGCGCACATTTGCTCTGAGTCTGAGCCCTGACTGCACGCAGACAGTCGTGCTGGAGCAGAGGAATTTTAGGAAACAGGCATCAACAGATGATAAGGTAAGAGCTATTATTAGCCTCCCTCCCCAAGTCCTCTAATACTCCCTCCTGCTTAGCTAGGGTGACCAGACGTCCCCGGATTGAGGATACTGTCCCCTGACAAATTATGTCCCCGGGAAGACAGCCCCCTGAGTGTTGCCACATGTCAGGGTACACAGGACCGGAAACGTAACTCCCTTACTCCAGAAGCGTGCAGAGAACATGCAGAGTGACTGGTGCTACCTTAAAAAGGGGTGTAGTTAACTGCTACAGAACTAGCTGAGACTATTCCACTCGCTGTGCACTCTGCTTCCCTCCCTGGCTTTCCCCTCACCCAGCAAGATCCGGTGCATCTACACTTAGAAGCACAGAGCAGGTAGATTTGCGATGACAGCACCCTGGCTAAGACACTGAAGCACACATCGGTATTTTTATGCAAGCAAACAATTCTGAAATGTGCTCAGCTTAGTGCGAACACTGTCACAACTAAAAGTGTTTACTGTTTACATAAGAAAGTGTCACGGGCTTTGCAGCTAGTTATACTGAGCTGACATGGTAATTGCTTGATGTGGTTTTGTAATGAGGGCAATCCCCTCCCTTTTAGCTTGCCTGTTATTGCGGTCATGTGATCCACCCTGCAGTGTGTAGCTTCTGAAAACTGTTTGCTTCACTAAGGTGCGCGGGAACATTGTGCTGGGGGTGAGTAGAATCCCTTTGCAGGGGTTAAGTCTGTTATTCTCTTGCTGCTGTGAAAACGTATACTACAAACTCTGCCTACTTCAGAGTGCACAGGTCATCATCATTAATCAAGAAGCTGTCTGTGAAGAAAACATTGATGTTGTGCTGCTGCATACTACATTTGTGTGATCTGTCTATGCTGAGGCTAGCTCTATACCTGTGCTCCCTGTTTGTCTTTTGGGTTATTAGCTCAGTTTGTTTAAATATATTGTAAAATGAGAAGGGCTATACTCTGGGAGAGGTCCCCTGATGATTCATTGGCTAGCAAGCAGAATTTAATACACATTAGCTGAGGCTACACCAGCTAAGTCTGAATATATTGTGGTATTAAAAAATTAGTATTTCCAATAGGTATACATATGACAACAAATACCAAATATAATAAATGTACAAAAAAAAAAAAAAGGAAAAATCAGGCATTAGTATTTTTCTTCTGATGAGAGGAATGTGGGTTCCATAAATGTGAGGATCAGCAAATGAACACCCCTTCCACGTGCCACTCCAATGAAAACAGGGGCTTTTATTTTTTAAAACAGAAACTTTTGATGACACCAATAAAAGGGGGCTTTTGGCATATAAAATCCCCCCACTAAACTCATAGTGCTCATGAATACTCCCAAAGCCAAGGTTTTCTTCATTCTTTTAAATTGCAGTACTTAGTTTCAATTAATTGAAGATTTGGTATTAAAGTTTAGGTTCTTGCATTATTTTGCATAATCAATTGTTGTCTAGGAAGTGTGTGTGGGAGAGTGTGTGTGGGAGAGTGTGTGTGGGAGAGTGTGTGGGAGAGTGTGTGTGTGTGGGAGAGTGTGTGTGTGTGGGAGAGTGTGTGTGTGTGGGAGAGTGTGTGAGTGAATGTGGGTGGGAGAGTGTGTGGGTGGGAGAGTGTGTGTGGTGGAGAGTGTGTGTGGTGGAGAGTGTGTGTGGTGGAGGGAGAGCAAGTGTGTGCGGGAGAGAGTGAGTGTGTTGGAGAGTGTGTGTGGGAGAGTGAAAATGTGTGTGTGGAAGAGAGTGAGAGTGTGTGTGGGGGGGGGAGTGAGAATGTGTGTGTGTTTACATTTAAATAGACAGCAACATACTAGACCATCAACACTCTTGACAAAGTTGTGTATAAAACAATATTAACTATGAGTGTGAGGAAATCCTGGTGAATTTCCACAATTTTTTTCTATGACTTGACCCCTGGTTACAACTCAGTTGTCAGTTTAATAAATAACTTATAAATATGCTAATAAAATAGTTTTTTACCATTTGCCAATTAAAAAAAATAAAAATATCCCCGGATTTCATTTTAAAAATCTGGTCACCTTATGCTTAGCTGAATGCGTGCCTGTCAGTGTTATTACTTATTTAGTGCGGGTCACAGCCGGTCACCCTCCCTGCCTGCACTTACTAACAGATCCACGGAAACCAAAGAAAATAAACAAACAGAGGGCGGGGGAGTGGGACAGATACAACAAATATGTGATCGATCACATATTTGTTGTATCTGTCCCACTCCCCCGCCCTCTGTTTGTTTATTTTCTTTAGTTTCTGTACCTGAGTGCCTCTCTATCACTGCTCTCCCGACTCCAGTCCTCTCTGGTATTGCTGGTGGTGTGCCCTGAGCGAGGTGCTGCCTAGAATCATGTGTATTGAGCTCAGCAGGTCTAAGCTTTGGTATGTGGGTCCTGTTTCTTTCCTGTGTATAGCTGTTCTTTTCTCCCATTACTATCAGGGCATAGTTCTCTCTCTCTGTGACCATCTGATGTCAGGTAACTGTGTTGCCTTTTACAAGCAGCCCCTGCCTCTGTATAATGTAAATCCACTTATTAATTTCAGTACTAATTGTCTTCAGTAGTTACTTTCACTTCTCTGCAGTCTCCTTTTAATAAGAAATCACTATATGTTATTATGGAGATCTCACATTGCTTTGTCTATGTGCTGTCTGTGCTCAGGGCAGTCTCTTGTTATCACACTATGTGCTGTCTGTGCTAAGGGCAGTCTCTTGTTATCACACTATGTGCTGTCTGTGCTCAGGGCAGTCTCTTGTTATCACACTATGTGCTGTCTGTGCTCAGGGCAGTCTCTTGTTATCACACTATGTGCTGTCTCTGTTACCCCCAGCCCAGCTATGTAAGGCAAGTTAATGAGTTCCAGCTCTCCCTCTCCTCTGTTGCAAACTTTCCTCCCACATGCAAGGGCTTAGGGCTGATTCAAAAAACAAAATAAAACATTGCAGGCTGACTTCATCCCATATCCCATTTATATGAATTTAATTTTAATGTCTTGTCCTGGTATTTATTGGTTAGAAAGTTGGTTCCTAAATAATAATAATAAAAAAAGCATAAGCATTGCTATAGTACATTGTGATCTAATAGGGATGTTACGTGTCAGCTCTAAGGTTTGTTAAAGGTATCAGGAATTTGCCATTTACTGTATGTGCTTGAATACATAACTGTGTGCAGCTTGGCTCATTATATTGCCTGTAGGATGTATGTGCACATACCTGTGTTATTCATGTGTCCTATTGCTTGTGTGTGCTGTCAGCTGATGGATTGGATGCCATTTCATTTTTATTGAGAGTCTGAATTGCTTGACATGTTTTGTTAGTGACACTCGGAAATGCTTTTAATGCAACTGAATAAACACATCATAATAATTTGTCTTGCAAGGCCATAAACTGTCTTTTTATATAAATATATATATATATATATATATATTTTTTTTATTTTTTTTCTCATATCTAATCTACAAAATTTCCAGTACCTGAAAACCTAGTATCCTCACTGCTATTGCAAACAAAGGAGTTAATTGCATTGGGGGGTTTGGGGTGCATGGCTGTTTAGGGGACATGATTGAGATTTGAGATCAGGGTGATTAAGGGGTGAATTGTTTTTAAGGAGCTATTGCACTGGGGGTCTCAAGTTTAATGGCTCTGTTTTAGTGCACTGCATAGGATTTAGACTTCATTCTTTTACCTAGGGATTTAGCACATATTCTCCAAATGTTAATAGTGGGGGATAAGCCAGTCAGAAGCTACACTTTCCTGCAGAATATGTAGGTCTGCTCTTATTTTGACTCTCATACATGCTTTGTAAATGTGTGCCCCCTCGTGAAAAAAAAATGCCCCCCCATTTCATTTGTTCTGGAGCCGACCCTGCCTGTAAAATAAGCCCTAAGATAGCTACAATATAACTAATAGTTACATTGTATCTAGCTTAGGTTTTATTTTTATTTCACAGGTAAGTTTGTATTTATTTTAACTAGGTAGAATTATTTTTTTTTGTAACTTAGTGTTTGTTATTTTTTGTAACTTAGTTGTTAGTTTTTTGTAACTTAGTAATTTTTTAGTGTAGATTTAAATTATTTGAGTAGGGTTACGTGTTTAAATATATAATATAGTTAATTTACACCTAGATTTAGAGTTTTGCGGCCGAAGGGGTGCGTTAGCTACGCGTCTTTTTTTTCTAGCGCTGCTTCTAAACAACGCTGGTATTTAGAGTTCTCTGAAGGGCTGCGTTAGGCTCCAAAAAGGGAGTGTACAGGCATATTTACCGCCTCTCAATACCAGCATTGCTTATGGTAACGGCTAGCTGGAAAAACGTGCTCGTGCACGATTTCCCCATAGGAAACAAAGGGGGCATTTTGGGCTGCAAAAAAAACTAACACCTACAAAAAAGCAGCGTTCAGCTCCTAACGCAGCCCCATTGTTTCCTATGGGGAAACAGTTTCTAAGTCTGCACCTAACACCCTAACATGTACCCCGAGTCTAAACACCCCTAATCTTACACTTATTAACCCCTAATCTGCCTCCCCCGCTATTGCTGACACCTGCATATTATTATTAACCCCTAATCTTCCGCTCCGGACACCGCCACAACCTACAATATCCCTATGAACCCCTAATCTGCTGCCCCTAACACCGCTGGCCCCTATATTATATTTATTAACACCTAATCTGCCCCCCCCACGTTGCCGCTACCTTACCTACACTTATTAACCCCTATTCTGCCGACCGGACCTCGGCGCTACTCTAATAAATGTATTAACCCCTAAACCGCCGCACTCCCGCGGCATCTTCTATCTTCATCCATCCGACGAGGAGCAGCTCCATCTTCAAGACCTCCGGCGCGGAACATCATCTTCCTTCCTTTAAGTGACGTCATCCAAGATGGTGTCCCTCAAATTCCGATTGGCTGATAGGATTCTATCAGCAAATCAGAATTAAGGTAGGAAAAATCTGATTGGCTGATTGAATCAGCCAATCAGATTCAAGTTCAATCGGATTGGCAATGCGAGCTCAATCTGATTGGCTGATTGGATCAGCCAATCTGATTGAACTTGAATCTGATTGGCTGATTCAATCAGCCAATCAGATTTTCTTACCTTAATTCCGATTGGCTGATAGAATCCTATCAGCCAATCGGAATTCGAGGGACGCCATCTTGGATGACGTCACTTAAAGGAACCTTCATTCGTCGGTAGTCGTCGGAAGGAAGAGGATGTTCCGCGCCGGAGGTCTTGATGATGGAGCCGCTCCTCGTCGGATGGATGAAGATAAAAGATGCCGCTTGGATGAAGATGTCTGCCGGTCCGGATGTCCTCTTCTGCCCAGATAGGATGAAGACTTCTGCCGCTCCGGATGTCCTCTTTTGGTCCATCGGTGCCCGGCTGGGTGAACCGATGGACCAGGCAAAATAGCTGATTTCTTTGGAGCATGCCCCGCAAAAAGCCCTTTTAAGGGCTGGTAATAGAGCTGTTAGCTTTTTTAATTTAGATTAGGGTAGGGAATTTTTTTTATTTTGGGGGGCTTTGTTATTTTATTAGGGGGCTTAGAGTAGGTGTAATTAGCTTAAAATTCTTGTAATCTTTTTTTATTTTTTGTAATTTAGTGTTTGTTTTTTTTGGTAATTTAGTTTAGTTTATTTAATTGTAGGTAATTGTAGGTCATTGTAGTTAATTTATTTAATTTATTTATTGATAGTGTAGTATTAGGTTTAATTGTAACTTAGGTTAGGATTTATTTTACAGGTAATTTGGTAATTATTTTAACAAGGTAGCTATTAAATAGTTATTAACTATTTAATAGCTATTGTACCTAGTTAAAATAAATACAAAGTTGCCTGTAAAATAAATATAAATCCTAAAATAGCTACAATATAATTATTCATTATATTGTAGCTATATTAGGGTTTATTTTACAGGTAAGTATTTAGTTTTAAATGGGAAGACTTTAGTTAAATATATTTAATTTATTTTGTTAGATTAAAATTATATTTAATTTAGGGGGGTGTTAGGGTTAGGGTTAGACTTAGCTTTAGGGGTTAATACATTTATTATAGTAGCGACGAGGTCCGGTCGGTAGATTAGGGGTTAATACTTGAAGTTAGGTGGCAGCCATGTTAGGGAGGGCAGATTAGGGGTTAATACAATTTATTCTAGGGTTTGCGAGGCGGGGGTATGGCGGTTTAGGGGTTAATACATTTATTAGAGTAGCGGCGAGGTCTGGTCAGCAGATTAGGGGTTAATAAGTGTAGGTAAGGTAGCGGCGACGTTGGGGGGGGCAGATTAGGGGTTAATAAATATTATGTAGGTGTCGGCGATGTTAGGGACAGCAGATTAGGGGTTCATAGGGATAATGTAGGTGGCGGCGGTGTGCGGTCGGCAGATTAGGGGTTAAAAAAATGTATTATAGTGGCGGCGATGTGGGGGGACCTCGGTTTAGGGGTACATAGGTAGTTTATGGGTGTTAGTGTACTTTAGAGCACAGTAGTTAAGAGCTTTATAAACCGGCGTTAGCCCATAACTACTGACTTTTTACTGCGGCTGGAGTCTTATCGGTAGAGGGTCTACTGCTCACTTCAGCCAAGACTCTAAATACCGGCATTAGGAAGATCCCATTGAAAAGATAGGATACACAATTGGCGTAAGGGGATCTGCGGTATGGAAAAGTCGCGGCTTGAAAGTGAGCGTTAGACCCTTTCCTGCCTGACTCTAAATACCAGCGGGCGGCCAAAAGCAGCGTTAGGAGCCCTTAACGCTGCTTTTGACGGCTACCGCAGAACTCTAAATCTAGGCGTTAATTAGTAGTTTGATGTCATTTTAGTATAAAAGTTAGGTTAGATTAATTTTTATTTTAATATAGTTTAATGTAATTTTAGTTTAAAAGTTAGGTTAGATTAATTTTTATTTTAATATAGTTTAATGTAATTTTAGTTTAAAAGTTAGGTTAGATTAATTTTTATTTTAATATAGTTTAATGTAATTTTATTATAATAGTTAGGGTAGGTTAATTAGTAGTTTAATATAGTTTAATGTAATTTTATTATAATAGTTAGGGTAGGTTAATTATTAGTTTAATATAGTTTAATTTAATTTTAAAGGTAAGTTTAAATGTATTATAAGATAATATTTTATAATACTTAATATAAAGTTGTTAGGTTTAGGGGTTAATAGGTTAATTTAGTTTATGGAGATGTTTAGTTGCAGTGGGCTCCGGGAGCGGCGGGATAGGGGTTAATAACTTTATGTAGGTGGCGGCAGGGTCTGGGAGCGGCGGTATAGGGGTTAAGCAGTTTAGTATAGTGTGGGTGTTTAGTGACAGTATACAAATAAAGCTGGGAAAAAGCCGAAGAGCAGCGAGATCGATGACTGTTAGTTAACAACAGTCCACTGCTCATTGCCCCGTACTTGATGCACAACTTTTTGACAGCTTTTTTGTTAACTATGGAGAGCGTATTCAGGTCCGCGGCAGCGATGTTAGGCAAGCGTATTGGTGCCGGCGAATGCAGCACAGTTGACGACTTGATAAATAGGCCCCATAGAATAGATTCCAAAACACAACAAAGCCATTCTTGGATTAGTGAAGTTTATTAATTGCATGTATTTTCTCTCAACTGGACCTTTCCAACATACTTAAAGGGCCATGATACCCAAATGCTGAAACACTTGAAAGTGATGCAGCATAGCTGTAAAAAGCTGACTAGAAAATATCACCTGAACATCTCTATGTAAAAAAGAAAGATATTTTACCTCAAAACTTCCTCAGTAGCAACATCCCATTGTAAAGGACTTCTAAGCAGCAAATCAGTATGTCTGTCCCGGGACAGCTAAGGGAGTGAGCTTTCGTGCACACTCATGTTATTTCCCTATTCAGTTTAAGGAAGTTTACTATTAAATCTCATGAGAGTTAAGTGAAATCTCATGAGATCACAGTAAATTTGATCTCAGCACTGTGAATGCTGATTGGCTGCTGTTCATTTGTTCTTTTTTTTTTTTTTTTTACCTGCAGCTGGGCAGCAGCTGAGTATAACTTTCTACACAGAACTTACTCTGCTGAGCTGAGGAGATTTTAAGGTAAAATACCTTTTTTACCTAGAGATGCTCAGGTGATATTTTCCTGTCAGCTTTTAACAGTTATACTGCATTAGTTTCAAGTGATTTAGCATATGAGTATTATGTCCCTTTAATGACCATTAGTGGAGTTTCAAAAAGTTGTAACTCAAAATTTTTACAACCAGTCATTAATGCTTTAAAAAATACACAAAAACAAAGCTGTATGCACAAGGTTTGGTTAACATGGTTGTTCATCATAGTTGTAGAAGTGAAGGTTTGATTAGTGTAAACCCCCTTTGGGTCGGGAAAACAATAATGTGAAGGAGGCAGTTTACTTTCTGACCTGGAGTGCATATCGTAATGAGCAACTATTTTTTCTTCCATACGCCCTTGGCTGTGACTTGTTATCTATTACTGTGACCTGTACCTGTAAGATTAATTTACTGTTATATTACTGTTGTGATGTATACTTGAGGAACAAAATAATAAAAATATTTTTTCAATTAAAAAATACACAAAAACTTTCATCAAATTTCCTGCGATAGATGCTGAAATGAGTGTCAACAAAATGTTTTTCTATGCGGTCACGACACAAGATGCTCCACACAATACCTGATTAGACGACTAACCCCTTCTGGCCCCCTCCCTTTGAGATGTCAGGGTATTTGAATGTTATTAAATAATATATATATATATATATATATATATATATATACATATATATAATTTAATATATATATATATGTCTGTCTACACCAAATGATTAATTATTTGTAAGACAATAGATGCCTGGCTGACCACAATTCAATCCTCCCCCACTCAATATGCAAAATTACAATGCATCCAGGTGAGAACAAAGGGAAGACATTTGGTCTAGTTAGTTCAGACAGTCATTTCAAAGAAAGGCAAATTACTTCAAAAAGATGGTTGTGTATTGCAAATCTTAGATCAGACACATGATGTCTATGGAAATCCCTTTGAAACTCACTAAATAAAGGAATATGATGATTAGCATAGACCTGTTAATTACCCCTAGATCTCGAATCCACATCTGTGCTAGCTAAGCAGAGACACATGTTTTGCATTATAACTTGTAAATTCATTTTTGAATCACAACTTATGTTTAAATCTCAAACATTAAATAAATGCCTTAGACTGTATTAAATGTCTATATATGGATCTGGGGAAATGCAATTCAGATTTTAAAGGATTAAATAACAATTGTAATAATCCCACTTTGAAATATGTAACATATTTATATTTTTCTTTTCTCTCTTTCAGACATCTAAAGGACAAATTAGGATACATATACTAAGTTAATAAATAACAATACAGTCAATAACAATACAGTCAATTTAGAATGTCCAATTTTAGTAACCTATTCCTTTATATTTTTCAGGCACCTAAGTACACATATAATTGGTATTTTAAATAATATCCTATGTGTTTTGTACTCTCAAAAAGAGATATACAGATATGAAATATTAATCTGTATGGGATAGTGGTCCAATGTAGATATAGTTGTGTGAAAGTGACATGTGTTTGCTGATCTCAAGGTATGTATGTCATATTAAGATGATTCTGGGGAAAGCAAATGATCAACAATGTAATTGCTTATTTGTATGGTCACTAGAAACATGCTTGTATTTAGTATTGGAGTAATCAGAAAAATGACATTATATTATCCCATCTACTATTAAAATTGTAAGTGATTAATGCAAAAAGTTATAGTATGTTAAATAATCACTATATAGGGAGATATTTGGATTAGCAGTGATTGATGGTGAGACTGTATTTGCTGGTTGTCTGCTGCCCCCTAGAGGATTGGAACTGGTATGACAGCCAAATAAATTGTCTATTAGAACACATGCAGAGCCAGTCAGGGAGGCGTCTCCCAAAATAACCTATGAGATGTTCAGATCCAAGGACGAATCACAGACAAGCTTCTGAAGGGCCTATCATATTGTTTCACCAGTGATTAAGAGAATATAAACTGAATGCAAGAGCTGGCTAACTTTTTGCTGAATTCTGGACTGATAACTTGCTGCATTGAGACACAGTCACTTTGCAGCAAAATCAGGCTACCTTTTTATTATCCATATTGCAAATACCCTTATTTCATATGAGGTGAAACAGGAAGTTCTAGAAGCTAAATTATCGATTTGGTTATTTTGGTGAAGTATACGCGATTGATAAATATATATATATAACATTTAAATCAAAGGTATTTGGTAACTATAACTAAATTGCAGTTAGTAATTTTGAAAGGGCACTTTGTATTTTAGCTTGCGCTCATAATCCTGTGTAATTTAAAACTAGTTATTAATGCTAAGTAATTTATCTTTGCAAATATATATATATATATATATATATATATATATATATATATATATATATTAGAATTTGTCTTAATTGTAGATAATTAAGAATTTATTTCAGCTTAGATAAATTGGCATATAAACTGACTGTTTACAGTAATAATATATATAATTGCTGGTGTTTTAACTAGGGTTGTATAGAATCAATTGTGGGTTAAATACTTTAAGTATATTTATCCGGAAGTTAGTGACCCATACTGTGATATTTCATTGTGGAATTTTAATGCAATTCAATTGTAAATAAGGTTAATTCTAAAGGTATAACAAATTAGAAAGAATAAGAGGGCGCTAAAGCTAAGATCCCACCACACTTAGTCAAAAGTATTAAAAACAACAGAGTGCAAATTAATAACTTTACTTCACAATTATAAATACAGTTCATATAACAATGTTAAGAAAAAGGGACGTCTCCCTTAAGAAAATAAAAATAAAAAATAAAAATAGACTGGATTACCACCTTTAAAAAGATAAAAATATGTACTTGAACTAGTAAAATATGTTCATAAGTTCAATGAGCGTTATTAATCCAGTGAGATTGGCTACACTTAAGTGAGTAGCTGCACTTTTGAAACAATGTTCCTTATATAGGCTGATCAAGGAAAAAACGTGTTACTGTCCATCGTATGGTTATAACATAGAGAAATTGTGTTCTTATTCCTTGTGTGACTCTTTATGATGTGGTTCAAACAGTCAAAATACACACCTTAGAGTAAAGAGGATTATTACGATCTTTTTAGACTCACACTGTCAGATGTATGTCCAGGTAAGCGGTATCCTCCACTGTTATTTTGCTCTTGTCACTTGCTGGAGCTGAACCCGGTCAGCATGTAAGGAAACAGCTTGTCACTCCAATTTCTGAGATCCGCAGGTCCGCACTTAGCGTGAATCACGCGCGGGTTAGAAATTCTTGACTAGGTACCTAGATAAGAGATAAAGTAGAGTCCTTTGCAGGGAACAACTGGAAATCAGTCTACGCGTTTCACCCGTTAGCAGGGCTTTTTCAAAACGCGTAGACTGATTTCCAGTTGTTCCCTGCAAAGGACTCTACTTTATCTCTTATCTAGGTACCTAGTCAAGAATTTCTAACCCGCGCGTGATTCACGCTAAGTGCGGACCTGCGGATCTCAGAAATTGGAGTGACAAGCTGTTTCCTTACATGCTGACCGGGTTCAGCTCCAGCAAGTGACAAGAGCAAAATAACAGTGGAGGATACCGCTTACCTGGACATACATCTGACAGTGTGAGTCTAAAAAGATCGTAATAATCCTCTTTACTCTAAGGTGTGTATTTTGACTGTTTGAACCACATCATAAAGAGTCACACAAGGAATAAGAACACAATTTCTCTATGTTATAACCATACGATGGACAGTAACACGTTTTTTCCTTGATCAGCCTATATAAGGAACATTGTTTCAAAAGTGCAGCTACTCACTTAAGTGTAGCCAATCTCACTGGATTAATAACGCTCATTGAACTTATGAACATATTTTACTAGTTCAAGTACATATTTTTATCTTTTTAAAGGTGGTAATCCAGTCTATTTTTATTTTTTATTTTTATTTTCTTAAGGGAGACGTCCCTTTTTCTTAACATTGTTATATGAACTGTATTTATAATTGTGAAGTAAAGTTATTAATTTGCACTCTGTTGTTTTTAATACTTTTGACTAAGTGTGGTGGGATCTTAGCTTTAGCGCCCTCTTATTCTTTCTAATTTGTTTTACTTGTAACAATCCAGGGGGGATTGTCTTAGAGTGGCCGAGGTCTACTTTAGCTATTAGCGCTATATATTTGCACTCACCTTAATTCTAAAGGTATATTTGGTCTGCTTTGTAAAGAATATTATAACAGCTTTAAACTTGTATAGTTTGATTCATATCTGGTTTTCCATAAATATAATTCAATGCGTCTATAAATTTTAACTAATATAAAGAATTTAGGAATTTACATTAATTTTATTGTTTTGTATATTCATTTTATTGGGGGTTTGCTTAAAGAATAATTATTAAATATATTGTATTATAACCCAGCCATATACTGACAGAGATGACTGACGGGATCTCCATCCCCCCCTTCTCCCGCCCCCCTTTCCCAGAGAATATGTTGTAATGTATCGATTATCATTCTGTTTTCATACGTTAGAATTGTTTATTCAATGTCCCCTTCCCTTTGAGTGGAAGGAATGCCTTATATGTTAATGTCTTGATAGCATTTGTAATCGGACCCTTGTGTCCAAATTTTTGACTCGTGCCTATATGTGTAGGGGTCCTGTGTGTCCCCAATTGTTACCTGTAACTATTAAACCAAATAAAAATTTACTTTGAACAAAAAAAATGTTTTTCTATGCAAACTATTGAATACCAAATGTCATTGGGTGTATGACTGCTCCCATCTAGCCAATTGTGCACCATCTGAAAAACCAGAAATATATATCAATAGGAAGGGGTGGCATCAAAACAAAATAATATCACTAATAATACATTTCAAATTTTAAAAGCAGATATCTTGACAAGTCAGGAAGAGCCTTGATGTACACTCCAACAAAAACAGCTGACATAATTACTGCATGTTCTATTCCTAATAATATTGTCATGAAAAATAAAGTTTAAATTCAAAATGAGGAAATAATGGATTTCAACATAAATTATGATGATATGATCGAACAAAGTTCTGCAAATACACCTGTAAGAGACCATATAATTAATAAATTATTTTAAAAATAAATATTTAATAAACAATACTTGTACAATTAAACATTTCACTTGTCCGCAGCATATAACTTACCACTTATAACATGAGTGATAACTATCTATTGAAAGTATAGGGCTCGCTAAAAAATTGTCATCCACGCTAAAATTTTCTAGTAAAACTATTTTACCACTAACTTGTAATATAAGATTGTGAGCTACTCAGCAGCTCATGCACTCACATTTACTTTCAATTTTCATGACAAGCGGAATTTAACTTGCGTGCAAACAGCTGTGAAAACCCGATATTGCTTGTGCACAAACAATAGTGCTCCACATATAATCTTGCCCTATGTGTTTAACCTCTTTATATGATCGTTTTATTATTGCACTATTACTTGAATATAACAAACACATTAGATCATTTTCTTTTTTAACTGTTTCATTAAGCTTCAAATAAGAATATTTGTTCATGATTCAGATAGAGGATACTGTTTTAAACAACTTTCCAATTTACTTTGATTTTCAAATTTAGTTCATTCTCTTAGTATCCTTCACTGAAGGAACAGCAATGCATTCCTGGGATCTAGCCAATGACAAAGGACAAACGTGAGTGGCCACCCCACTCCCAGTAGTGCATTGCTGCTTCTGAGGATATGTACATATTCTTTTCAACAAAGATACAGAGAGAAAAAATATAAATTTAATAAAATAAGTGAATTTAAAATCATCATAAAATTACATGCAAGTAATCATGCAAGCTAAAAGGGACATTATACACTAGATTTTTCTTTGCATAAATGTTTTGTAAATGATTTATATAGCCTATTCAGATTTTTTTTTTTTTAAAAAGTATAGTTTTGCTTAGTTTTAAATAACATTGCGCTGATTTTCAGACTCCTAACCAAGCCCCAAAGTTTTAGGAGAATACTGATGTATACCTACTCCAGCTACCTACTGTTTTTGTAAAGAGTCTTTTCATATGCAGAGAAAGGGGGAAGGGTTTGCTGCAGAACCACTTGCAGTGGGTGTTCCTGCTACCTTTTTAACAGAGCTAAACTGGGAGCTTCTAAGTATCGGCTAGATTACGAGTTTTGCAGTAAGCTGAAAAAGCAGAGTTAACAGGTCCTACCGCTGCTTTTTCACTTCGGCTGCTATTACAAGTCTTGCAGGTATAGGGGCACCGAACACTTTTTTGGCCTTACCGCAAACCAACTTACGTAAACTTCGTAAACCCTTTTTTCTATGGGACTTCCATAGCGCCGGTATTACGAGTCTGTCCTGGGAGGCCAAAAAGTGAGCGTTACATCCTCTACCTTCAAGATCTGTAACTCTTCGAAAGTCAGTAGTTATGAGTTTTACACTACAACGCTGTAGCAAAAACCTCATAACTAAAGTGTTACAAAGTACACTAACACCCATAAAATACCTATTAACCCCTAAACCGAGGCCCTCCCACATCGCAAACACTATAATAAAATGTTTAACCCCTAATCTGCCGCTCCGGACATCGCCGCCACTACAATAAACATATTAACCCCTAAACCGCCGCACTCCCGCATCGCAAATACTAGTTAAATAATATTAACCCCTAATCTTCCGCCCCTAACATCGCCGCCACCTACATTACACTTATTTACCCCTAACCTGCTGCCCCGACATCGCCAACACCTACATTATTCTTATTAACCGCTAATCTGCCGCTCCCGACATTGCTGACACCTACATTATATTTATTAACCCCTAATCTGCTGCCCCCAACATCGCCGACACCTACATTATATTTATTAACCCCTAATCTGCCGCCCGACATCGCCAACACCTACATTATTCTTATTAACCCCTAATCTGCCGCTCCCGACATTGCCGACACCTACATTATACTTATTAACCCCTAATCTTCTGCCCCCAACATCGCCGACACCTACATTATATTTATTAACCCCTAATCTGCTGCCCCCAACATCGCCGACACCTACATTATATTTATTAACCCCTAATCTGCCGCCCCCAATGTCGCCGCCACTATATAATTTATTTAATTGTATTTAATGTAGGTAATTTATTTTAGGTTAGGTTTTATTTTACAGGTAAATTTGTATTTAGTTTAGCTAGGTAGTTATTAAATAGTTAATAACTATTTAATAACTATTCTACCTAGTTAAAATAAATACAAACTTGCCTGTAAAATAAAAATAAACCGTAAGCTAGCTACAATGTAACTATTAGTTATATTGTAGCTAGCTTAGGGTTTATTTTATAGGTAAGTATTTAGTTTTAAATAGGAAAAATTTAGTTAATGATAGTAATTTTATTTAGATTTATTTAAATTATATTTCAATTAGGGGGTGTTAGGGTTAGACTTAGATTTAGGGGTTAATACATTTAATATAGTGGCGGTGACATTGGGGGCGGCAAATTAGTGGTTAATAAGTATAGGTAGGTTGCGGCGACATTGGGGGCGGCAGATTAGGGGTTAATAAGTATAATGTAGGTGGCGGTGTTGTCGAGAGCGGCAGATTAGGGGTTAATAAGAATAATGTAGGTGTCGGCGATGTAGGGGGCGGCAGATTAGGGGTTAATAAGTATAATGTAGGTGGCAGCGGTGTCCGGAGCGGCAGATTAGGGGTTAATAAAAATAATGTAGGTGTCGCCGATGTTGGGGGCGGCAGATTACGGGTTAATAAGTGTAAGATTAGGGGTGTTTAGACTCGGGGTTCCTGTTAGCGTGTTAGGTGTAAACATAAAATGTGTTTCCCCATAGGAAATCAATGGGGCTGCGTTACTGAGATTTACGCTGCTTTTTGGCAGGTGTTAGACTTTTTCTCAGCCGGCTCTCCCCATTGATGACTATGGGGAAATCGTGCACGAGCACGTCCGACCAGCTCACCGCTGACTTAAGCAGCGCTGGTATTGGAGTGCGGTATGGAGCTCAATTTTGCTCTATGCTCCCTTCTTGACTTTTAACGCCGGGTTTGTAAAAACCTGTAATACCAGCGCTGCAGGTAAGTGAGCGGTGAGAAAAAACTGCTAGTTAGCACCACACAGCTCCTAACGCAAAACTCGTAATCTGGCCGTATGTTTTTAAACCGTTTTATACTGGATTTTTATATCAGTATCTGTACATATTCTTCTTTATAGTAGTGTCTATTAAATGTAGGTATATAACAATTGGTGTATACTGTCCCTTTAAAGGACCACTAAATACAGTAGATTTGCATAATCAACAAATACTGTACATGATAACAAGACAATACAAGGTGGCGGATAAGTTAAGGAGGAGTTGGGAATACAAAACTCATGAATGAGATGTATGAAAACACGACTAATGGAGATTTCAGATTTAGTTTGTGTGAGCGAAAACTCAGGTTATGTAAATTTTAGTCTGAAAATACAAACAGAACTATTCAGTGATTGGTATTAACATTTACAAATGTATTGCATCACATATGTAGTGAATTCACCTAGTAATGCTTTTATAATGGTTCAATTCATAAGTGGTATTACTTTAAATGCAAACACAATATACTAGATGTATGGAATTGAGAGTACTAAAGCTAGATATTACACACAAATCATCTTATATGGGATCCTAAATTCACTTCAGGTAATGCGATAAATTAGGTTAGACTAATGTTTTCATTAGAAAGTAAAAATAAGTTAATTGAGTATCACTGAAAGCTGAGTAAAATCACAGGATTAAATCCCCCCCCCTTTTTTTGTTTTTTGTTTTCTTTCTCTCATTATTGGAGGTGAAGCCAATACTGAAAGCAAGTTAGATAAAGCAATGAAGGTGTAAAATGAGGAATCATAAAAATAAAGAGGTGCCTATAGAGGCAAAAAGGATGGATGAGCGTTGTGTGGAGTATGATTGTTTTTTTTGTTTTTTTTCTTCTCTTCTTCTCTTTCTTCCTTTCTCCCTCTTCTCGCTCTCCACCCCATCCTTTTTGTTTTTTTAACAGCTTGCATCCCTCTACTGCCCACAAACCCTATGCAAATGGCTTAAAGATAGCTAAAAATGGTTAAATTAATTTCCTGGAATGTGGATGGGATTAATTTCCCGATTAAGCGCAAGGCGATTCTTAACTCTTTGAGTAAGAAGAAAGCAGATATTATAGGGCTACAACAGGGGTGTCCAAACTTTGCTCTCCAGAGGTTTTGGAACTACATTTCCCATGATGCTCAGCTAGATAAAATGCTGGCTGAGCATCATCGGAAATGTAGTTCCAAAACCTCTGGAGAGCAAAGTTTGGACACCCCTGGGCTACAAGAAACCCACCTTTCTGAAGCAGAACATTTAAAAATTAAATCAAAATGGGTGGGGAAAGTTATTAGCGCTTCATACTATAAGGCAGCCAGAGGGGTAGCATTTATAATAAATAAAAAATTAGATTACGAGATAAAAAAGAAAATAATAACTATTTAATAAGGAAGGGAGGTATGTTTTCATATATATAAGTATAAACAAGGTTGAATATATAATTGGGAACATTTATGGGCCTAACAACACTGATTGGAAATTTTGGAATAAGATATACAGAATTCGAGATAAATTGATGGATAAGAAACTGATAATAATGGGAGATTTTAGCCTAACCCCTAATTCTTTATTAGATAGAAAAAAGATTTAGAATAAGCGGGTATATACTATAAGGAAATCACAACTGCAATATGAGAAAAAGATATTTCAAAAATTTTCTGTAGACCATAAGGTTGTAGATATTTGGAGGCTTCTTAACCCTAATAGCCTGGAATTTACATGTATGTCTAAATCCCATAATACTTTATCCAGGCTAGATCTTTTTTTGATCTCTAATTCATTAATTTCAAAGATTGGGGAAGTAACTATACAAGACTTTGAGATCTCAGATCATGCTCCAATAGTGATGTATTTTAAGGAAGCAGTTAAAGCGAATAATAATTCTTTTTTTCCCCCTAAATATCTAACTAAGTCTCTGAAATTTGTAGAATTCTTGAAACTAAAATGGAGGGAGTTTGAAATTAATAATAGGGAGTATAAAGAAAATAAAGCAATATTTTGGGAAGCAGCTAAAACAACCCTGAAAGCTGAGATAACATCTTATGTAATTCAACTAAAGAAAGCTGGAAATAAAGAGAATACTAACACCTAGATTACGAGTAGACATGTGTGATTTGGTTCGGTCCGAATAGAAATTCGGACAAATTTTGTCGAATTCGGAATTCGGATCGATTCGAATTTCCGAATTGCGGCAGTGCCGAATCTACCAAATGAATCCGAATCGATTCGAATTTATTCGGATGGATTCGGATGGATTCGGATGGCCATGTATTTGAAATTCCGAAAATCCGAATCGAACCAAATCGAATTGAACCAAACCGAATTTCCCTCGAATCCGAAAGAATCCGAAATGAATTCATTCGATTTCTTCCGAATTCGAATCGATCCGAACCGAAATTCGAATCGGTCCGAATCAATCCGAACCGAATTTTTTGCGGCTGCACATGTCTAATTACGAGTTTTGCGTTAGAGGCTGTGCGGTGCTAACGAGCAGTTTATGCTCACAGCTCACTTACAGACAGCGCTGGTATTACGGATTTTTACAAACCAGACAAGAAGTGAGCGTTGAGCAAAATTTTGCTCATTACCGCACTCCAATACCAGCGCTGCTTGAGTTAGCGGTCAGCTGGTGTAACGTGCTTGTACACAATTTCCCCATAGGAATCAATGGGGAGAGCCGGCTGAAAAAAGTCTAACACCTGCAATAAAGCAGCGTAAAACTCCTTAACGCAGCCCCATTGATTCCTATGGGGAAAAACATTTTATGTCTACACCTAACACCCTAACATGAACTCTGAGTCTAAATACCCCTAATCTTACACTTATTAACCCCTAATCTGCTGCCCCCGACATCGCCAACACCTACATTATAATTATTAACCCCTAATCTGCAGCTCCGGACACCGCCGCCACCTACATTATACTTATGAACCCCTAATCTGTTGCCCCCAACATCGCCAAACCCTACATTATATTTATTAACCCCTACTCTGCCACCCCCAATGTTGCCTCCACCTACCTACACTTATTAACCCCTAATCTGCCGCCACTATAATAAACCTATTAACCCCAAACCGCCGCACTTCCGCTTTGCAAACATTAGTTAAATATTATTAACCCCTAATCGGCCGGCCCTAACATCGCCGCCACCTACCTACATTTATTAACCCCTAATCTGCCGCCCCCAACGTCGCCGCCACTATATTAAAGTTATTAACCCCTAAACCTATGTCTAACCCTAACACCCCCTAACTTAAATATAATTAAAATAAATCTAAATAAAAATTCCTATCATTAACTAAATAATTCCTATTTAAAACTAAATACTTACCTATAAAATAAACCCTAAGATAGCTACAATATAACTAAGAGTTACATTGTATCTATCTTAGGGTATATTTTTATTTTACAGGCAAGTTTGTATTTATTTTAACTATGTAGAATAGTTATTAAATAGTTATTAACTATTTAATAACTACCTAGCTAAAATAAATACAAAGTTACCTGTAAAATAAAACCTAACCTAAGTTACAATTACACCTAACACTACACTATAATTAAATTATTTTCCTAAATTAAATACAATTAAATAAAATGATCTAAAGTACAAAAAAAAACAACACACTAAATTACAGAAAATAATAAACAAATTACAAGATTTTTAAACTAATTACACCTAATCTAATCCCCCTAACAAAATAAAAATGCCCCTTCAAAATAAAAAAAAAACCTACCCTACACTAAATTACAAATAGCCCTTAAAAGGGCCTTTTGCGGGGCATTGCCCCAAAATAATCAGCTCTTTTACCTTTAAAAAAAATTACAAATCCCCCCCAACATTAAACCCACCACCCACACAACCAACCCTACTCTAAAACCCACCCAATACCCCCTTAAAAAAACTTAACACTAACCCCTTGAAGATCACCTTACCGGGAGAAGTCTTCATCCAACTGGGCCGAAGTCCTCAACGAATCCGGAAGAAGTCTTCATCCAAGCCGGGAGAAGTGGTCCTCCAGACGGGCAGAAGTCATCATCCAGACGGCACCTTCTATCTTCATCAATCCGGCGCAGAGCTGGTCCATCTTCAAGATATCCGACGCGGAGCATCCTCTTCATCCGACGGCTAAGACTGAATGAAGGTTCCTTTAAATGACGTCATCCAAGATGGCGTCCCTTCAATTCTGATTGGCTGATAGAATTCTATCAGCCAATCGGAATTAAGGTAGAAAAAATCCTATTGGCTGATTGGAACAGAGGATGCTCCGCTTCGGATGTCTTGAAGATGGACCCGTCGGATGGATGAAGATAGAAGATGCAGTCTGGATGAAGACTTCTGCCCATCTGGAGGACCACTTTGCCCGGCTTGGATGAAGACTTCTCCTGGCTTCGTTAAGGACTTCGGCCTGGTTGGATGAAGACTTCTCCCGGTAAGGTGATCTTCAAGGGGTTAGTGTTAGGTTTTTTTAAGGGGGTATTGGGTGGGTTTTAGAGTAGGGTTGGTTGTGTGGGTGGTGGGTTTTAATGTTGGGGGGGTTTGTAAATTTTTTTACAGGTAAAAGAGCTGATTACTTTGGGGCAATGCCCTGCAAAAGGCCCTTTTAAGGGCTATTTGTAATTTAGTGTAGGGTAGGGCTTTTTTTGGGGGGGGGCTTTTTTATTTTGTTAGGGGGGATTATATTAGGTGTAATTAGTTTAAAAATCTTGTAATTTGTTTATTATTTTCTGTAATTTAGTGGGGGGGGGTTGTACTTTAGATAATTTTATTTAATTGTATTTAATTTAGGTAAATCATTTAATTATAGTGTAGTGTTAGGTGTAATTGTAACTTAGGTTAGGTTTTATTTTACAGGTAACTTTGTATTTATTTTAGCAAGTTAGTTATTAAATAGTTAATAACTATTTAATAACTATTCTACCTAGTTAAAATAAATACAAACTTGCCTGCAAAATAAAAATAAATCCTAAGATAGCTACAATGTAACTATTAGTTATATTGTAGCTATCTTAGGGTTTATTTTATAGGTAAGTATTTAGTTTTAAATAGGAATTATTTAGTTAATGATAGTAATTTTTATTTAGATTTATTTTAATTATATTTAAGTTAGGGGGTGTTAGGGTTAGACTTAAATTTAGGGGTTAATAACTTTAGTATAGTGGCGGCGACATTGGGGATGGCAGATTAGGGGTTAATAAATGTAGGTAGGTGTCGGCGATATTAGGGACGGCAGATTAGGGGTTAATAATATTTAACTAATGTTTGCGAGGCGGAAGTGCGGCGATTTAGGGGTTAATATGTTTATTATAGTGGCGGCGATGTCCGGTTCGGCAGATTAGGGGTTATGAATGTTATTTTAGTGTTTGCGATGCGGGAGGGCCTCGGTTTAGGGGTTAATAGGTAGTTTATGGGTGTTAGTGTACTTTTTAGCACTTTAGTTAAGAGTTTAATGCTACAGCGTTGTAGTGTAAAACTCTTAACTACTGACTTTAAAATGCGGTACCAGTCTTGACATGAGAGGGTGTACCGCTCACTTTTTGGCAGACTCGTAATACCGGCGCTATGCAAGTCCCATTGAAAAAAGAGGATACGTAATTTACGTAAGTGGATTTGCGGTATTTCCAAGTCTGGCCAAAAAAGTGAGCGTTACACCTGTACCTGCAAGACTCGTAATACCAGCGGGCGTTAAAAAGCAGAGTTAGGACCTCTTAACGCTGCTTTTTAAACCTAACGCACAACTCTTAATCTAGCCATAAGTTATCTAACAATCTCTCAATAGCTTATTCACGTCTTAGATTGAACCCTTCTAGGAGAAATAGAGAGAGCTATTTTTCAGCGAAGAAAGAAAGGGATCAATTCTTATTATCCATTGCTGGGAAAGCAATGATTAAGAGTCAGACAAGGTTTGAAAGATTTGGGAATAAGGTTGGGAAATACTTGGGAAATCTCTTTCATAAAATAAAAAAAAAAACAATAGGTATAATTAAAGATGGAGAAAGATTGATCAGCAGCTCAGCAGATATATCCTTAGTGTTTCAGCGTTATTATGAGAACCTATACTCTTCCTAGGATCCTGAAATGGAAGCAATTCAATAGTTCTTAAAGGAGTCTAAATTACCTGTAATAAGTAAAGTGGATTGTGACATATTAAATAAACCAATTACTGATAAGGACATTTTAAATACTATAAGACAATTGAAGAAAGGGAAGGCGTCTGGGCCTGATGGGCTTCCTCTGGAATTTTATTTAGTATTAAAGGAGGAGGCTACTCATTGGCTTGGAGAGCTTTATGAATATTATTTTTAGCAGAACAAAAAAATCACAGGGCAATTTAAAACCGCTAATATTGTGCTCCTACCCAAAGAAGGTAAATATATCACCCAGGTCTCTTCGTATAGACCTATCTCGCTCTTAAATCTTGATTATAAGATACTTATGAAGATATTTGCAGAGAGACAGAAATTAATTTTGCCCAAATTATTGCATATGGATCAGGCAGGTTTTGTTAGCGGGAGAAGATCCGAATTAAATATAAGAAAAATCCAGCAGGTCATTTGTAAATACAATGGGGATAATGGAGACAGTGACACCTCGGCTCTGCCGGAGGCCTTCCTGCTATCTTTGCATGCAGAGAAGGCCTTCGACAGAGTCAAGTGGAGATATATGTTTGAGACACTGAAGAGATTTGGTTTTGAGGGCAAATTTTTGGACTTAATTTTTAATACATACTCAGATGCTAGCGCATCCATCATGGTCAATAATTGTATGTCCCCCTTTTTTAATCTGGCGAGGGGTACCAGACAAGGATGCCTTATGTCACCTCTCTTATTTGATTTGGTTTTGGAACCCCTGGCCAGTAGACTTAGGGATCAAGTAGAGGGTGTTGGCAAAGAATTCAATTAGCTCTCTTTGCAGATGATCTACTGTTGTGTGTAGTTTCTCCAGAAAAACAAGTTGATAAAATAGTAAAAATTTTGGAAGACTATGGTAGACTGTCAGGATATAAGATAAACTATTCGAAGTCAAATATACTATGGTAAAAAAAAAAAAGGGGACAAAAATACCCATTCACTGAAGTAAAGAGCTTGAAATATTTAGGGATATATCTCTCGGCTGACCCTTCTGAATGGTATAAATTGAATCTAATACCAACTCTTCAAAAGAGTGCCGAAAGCTCAAAAAGATGGGTCAATATGCCACTCTCCTTATCAGGGAGAGTGGCAGCTTTTAAAATGTTTATTCTCCCAAGATTGCTATATCCTCTTAGAATGTTTTCCTTGGCCATTAAAAAAATTGACCTTGTCAACTTTACAAAGGTCTTAACTTGCTTTTTATGGAGAGGGAAGATCGCTAGGATTAGACTAGATAAACTTTATTTGACTCGGATAAAAGGAGGCCTGGCCCTTCCAAACATCAAATTATATAACCAAGCTACACTATTGAGAGCCCCTATGGATTGGTTAGAGCAGACAAACAACTTTATTAGCTGTATTATGGATGAATGCATGTGTGCTCCCTATTTTTTGGCTTTTATACTCCATGCATCAAATAAGGAGTTGGGTCCAAAAATATTTTTACATCCCTTATTAAAAGATATTCTTGTAACTTGGAGAGAAAAAATGAAAGTGAAGGGAGGGAATTATGCTATCTCAAAATGCTTACAATTGCAGGGGAACCCCAGATTCCAGCCAGGAATAAGAAATGGGGTATTTGAGACGTGGGGAACTAAAGGTATTAGTCTGCTCAAGCATTTAATTGATCCCTTGGAATTGAAACCATACAAGTTTGATGACTTACAGAGGATATATAAAATCTATAAAAGTGATTGGTTATACTTTAAACAAGCGAGTCACTATTTACAGCTAATGATAAGGTTGGTACCGGATCTAAGCCGTAGGCACTTCTTACTGGACTGTCCTAAAAGTAAAAAGGGCATAATAGCACGAATTTATGCCAATCTTCAAAATATGAGGGAGGAAAATTCAATTAAAATGTATAAGGATAGATGGGATAAGTTCTCTCCACCACTTAATCTAGAATCTAGGATAGAAAAGAGTTTTAGGGTTGTACAAGGCCTTACTGGCTCGGCTAGTTTCAGGGAATCCCATTTTAGGCTAGTACACTTCGATTATATTATCCCTAGAAGAGCACAAAAATGGAATCCCCAGATTGATAATATATGTAAGAAATGCAAAGAATCCGATCCCGACATTATTCCCTTATTGGCGATTTGTCCAAAAGTGAGACAAATGTGGGGCAAGGTAGAATTCCTATGCTCCCTAATTTTGGGGGTAAAGATTAAAATATCTATAGAAAATATACTATTTCTAAATAGAGAGTCGGAATGGGGGCCCAAATACACATTTATTCAATGGGGAATACTGGTGGTTAGATCTATGATTTTTAAGTTTTGGATTAAAAAGACCACCCCATCAATTAATTTAATTTAATAAAAGAACGTTTGGCCAGACAAGCCTTGATGAAGGCGTGGGATACTAAGATATATAAGCCTATGGGAGTAAAAAATTATAAAAAAAATTGGGGGAATTTGGCTGAGTATCTGGGAGAAGAATTTCTACTGAAAATCAATCAAATCATTCCTAGAGGAGATATTTATGGGAATGGGGGGGAGGAGCTGGGGTGAGACAGAGGTGAACGATAAGATTTTTTTATTTTTTTTGGAGCATGTGGAGGTTAGGAATGTTTGATTGAATGAAAATGAACCATGGTTAATACTATACTAAATTCTCAATTTAATTAGGGTACAATGATCTTAGAAGATAAAGACGAGCTAGGAATGTCTTTCTTTTAATAAAGGAAGGAAAAGAACTACTTTCCTCACTATCTCTGCTAAGTCAGTGTAGAGTCTACTTTGTATGGATCATATATAAAATAATTATTTTCAGATCTTTTTCTGGACAAGAAAAGTTGTAAATACCTGCTTAATTTCTTAAGGGCTGATAAGCCCAAATTAGATTGTTTGAGATCTTTTTCTTGGAAGGAATTGCCTTTTATGTACTTACAAACTGGATTGTAATGAGCTTTTGAATTGTGAATTTTTTCTTTTTACAATAAAAATAATTTAAAAAAAAAAAAGAAAAAAAAAAAGTTAAAGGGACAGTTCACCCAAAAACTTTCTCCCCTTTAAATTATTCACAATGATCCTTTTTACTTACTAGAGTGTATTAAATTGGTTGCAAGTAGCTCCTTTACTCATATTTCAGCATTTGAAATAGCTGATTTAGCTTGTGGTTTCCCAACCTATACTGAAAGTTTTGATACTGGCGTATACGCTATTGAAAAGCATAAGTAAACACAGCCAGCAGAAGAGATTACACCCTCAGCGGGGGGCATGATAGTTAACTAATAAAATTATAATTTTCCATTGTTCTCTCTATGTATTGAGCTTTGGTGTTCCAGACAAATATAAGATAAGGAAGCAAGTCTGTGTACATAAAAGTGATAACATAATGAGATCTAATATGACCTGAAGCTCAACCCATTGTAATAGGCTGTGGTTTCAAAGCACAAAACCAGCTACTTCAGATTTCTCAAATATTTTATACTCTGCAGTTGGTATAACAAGTCATTTAAAATACATTTATGGAAAAACAATTTTACAGTGTACTGTCCCTTTAAGGAGCTGCTTCTAAAGGGACAGTACACTGTAAAAATGTTTTTATGTTAATGTATTTTCAATGACTTGTTATACCAACTGTAGAGTATAAAATGTATAAATAATTGCATTTTCAGGTTTATTTGTGTATATGAAGTAGCTGGTTTTGTGCTTTTAAACCACAGCCTATTACAATGGGTTGAGCTTCAGGTAATATCAGATCTCATTATGTTATCACTTTGTGTACACCCACTTGCTTCCTTATCTGCTTCCTTATCTTATATTTGTCTAGAAAACTAAAGCTCAATACTTAGAGAGAACAATGGAAAATTATCATTTTATTACTTAACTATCCTGCATCCCACTGAGAGTGTAATCTCTTCTGCTGCCTGTGTTTACTTAGGCTATTCAATAGAATATACTCCAGTATAGAAACTTTCAGTATAGGTTTGGATACCACAGGCTAAATAAGCTATTTGTAAAGCCAAAATAGGGGTAAATGAGCTAGTTGTAAACAATTTAATACACTTCAGCAGGTAAAATGAATCATTGGGAACAATTTAAAGGGGATTTTTTTTTTGGTGAACTGTCCCTTTAACTTATGTTTGCTGCATTCGCAGCATGTTAAATTGGTTCCCTAGTCTTAAAGGACCAGTCAACACAGTAGGTTTGCATAATCAACAAATGCAAGATAACAAGACAATGCAATAGCACTTAGTCTGAACTTCAAATGAGTAGTAGATTTTTTTTCTGACAATTTTAAAAGTTATGTCTTTTTCCACTCCCCCTGTACCATGTGACAGCCATCAGCCATTCACAAATGCATACACGTACCATGTGACAGCCATTAGCCATTCACAAACGCATATACGATAAAAAGACTGTGCACATTTTGTTAATGGAAGTAAATTGGAAAGTTGTTTAAATTGGCATGCTCTATCTGAATAATGAGAGTTTAATTTTGATTGAGTGTCCCTTTAACTTCAAATGAGTAGTAGATTTGTTTCTGACAAATTTCAGTTATGTCTATTTCCATTCCCAGTGCATCATGTGACAGCCATAAGCCAACCTTAGACGCATATACAAATATTCTGTCAATACTTGCACATGCTCAGTAGGAGCTGGTGACTCAAAAAGTGTAAATATAAAAAATGCTGTGCACATTTTGTTAATGGAAGTAAATTGTAAAGTTTTTTGTTTGCTCTATTTTAATCATGAAAGTTTAATTTTGACTAGAGTGTCCCTCAACTTTAAACTCTCGCACCCAAGAGAATTTAATAATGTATTATATATGTATATAATGATGTTGCTAATATATATAGTGAATAGTAATGCAGGATATGATTTACACAGAAGATTATAACAATCATATGAAAGCTCGTCTCACTGCGACATCTTATCAGCTATATCTGGTTTCTGCACAGTGTGTTTCTAAATAAAGCAGTTTGCTTTCTCAGGCATCCAGTCTGCTGTCTCTCACCATCTAACAGTGCCAACTCTTTCTGTATGACTTTTAGCTTAGTCATGAGTTAGTCTCCTCTAACTCTGAGCTTGACAGCTACCAGAGACTTCTTTAAAGGGACACTGAACCCAATTTTTTTTGTTTCGTGATTCAGATAGAGCATGCAATTTTAAGCAACTTTCTAATTTACTCTTATTATCAAATTTTCTTCATTCTCTTGGTATGTTTATTTGAAAAGCAAGAATGTAAGTTTAGATGCCGGCCCATTTTTGGTGAACAACCTGGGTTGTCCTTGATGATTGGACAGCACCAATAAACAAGTGCTGTCCATGGTGCTGAACCACAAATTTGCTGGCTCCTTAGCTTAGATGCCTTCTTTTTTCAAATAAAGATAGCAAGAGAACGAAGGAAAATTCATAATAGGAGTAAATTAGAAAGTTGCTTAAAATTGGATGCTCTATCTAAATCATGAAATAAAAAATTTGGGTTTAGTGTCCTTTTAAGTTTATCTTTCTCAGTCTGATGTGATCCTTATAATTAAATATTCTAAACAAAGGCTTTTTCTGTCTTATAAACACATATCCAAATTATATTTACTTAGGCCTAGATTATGAGTGGCGTGCAAAGCGAAAAGGGGTCTATCGCAGGTGTTTGTGCGCATCAGGTTTTTCACTTGTCTTGCAAGTTGAAGGTAAACGAGATTGCGTGAGTGTAATTGACGTTAACAGGCGTTGGGTTAGCACGACCTCTGAGCTCTGGTTAACTGTTATGTGAAACAAAAAAGTGTCACAAAACACATCAAAAATACATTACTAAGTACACTTACACAAGTACAAGTACACTTGTATTAAAAAAAATTGCACACAAAAGTTATAAGGGCTCAAAGTTATGAGGTCTCAGGTGTTAGTAAAAAAAAAACAGGCAAAGGGCTTTAACATAGAGATACATACATATACATGTCTAAATATGTATATGTATGTATATATTTATGTATTTATATGTGTATATATGTATTTACAGACATACATACTCATATAAACACATATACACATATATAGATATATATATAGAAGTGCATTGGAGCCCTTTGCAGTTAAGTAGATGAAAACATGTAAACTCATATTTATGCAAAATTAATATTTAATAAAGGGTTTAACTATGTATTTACTGTAAATAGTTCACATTCCAATGTTCTGCACATAGGGGAATATTGATTGACAGCTCCTGCCCGCACGTGATTGGCTGTGCATAGGTAGGTGGCGGCATTGCGCAAGAGCGCAAAATAGCGCTCTTGTGCAATGCTAAATTCTGACCTCCAGAGGTGAGCTGCGGCGGAAAGGGGTGCATATGTACACCCCTGTCCGCCGACGCTTGATAAATCAAGCCCTTAGTGGTCCTTTCCAAACTCAATATGCAGCTGATTCCAACCCACAATCAAAAATATCATACATATGAGGGAGCGTGACTGGAGTGCACCAATCAGCCAAAACCCTCTTGTAATCAAATAGTTAATTAAAAACTTGCTGATGTCTACAGCAGGGGTCAGGTCCTACAAAAACAAGTGTGGGAACTCACCAAGACTTCCACCCCCTCACAATTAATATTGTTTTATGTACTTACACACATACACACACACACTTACATACACATACATACACATGATTCTTGCATCCTTATTGGTCAAGCTCAGCCTTTAAATGTTCATACCTGTTCTGAATGATCACCTGTGATGAAGCGCAGGTACTCCTGCGCGAAACATATCAGGTTTTTTATGTCTGCTTATGTCTCTCCTTGTTGACCAATAAACCTTACCTGATTGAACAGCACAAGTATCTGGACTGCAGTGTTTTCTTTTTCATTGTTATTACATACACACACACAGGGGCCGAATTATCAAGCAGCGGGCGGACATGATTTGATGTGGCGAATCATGTCTGCCCAACATCGCTAAATTCCAATAGCATACGCTGTCAGCATTTAACATTGCACAAGCATTTCTGGTGAATTGCTTGTGCAATACCACCCCCTGCACATTTGTGGCCAATTGTCCGCTAGCAGGGGGTGTCAATCATCCCGATCGTATTTGATTGGATGATTGCTGTCCGCCACCTCAGAGGTGGTGGATGTGTTACGACTGCTGCTTTTTAACTTACGTTTCCGGTGAGCCGGAAACTTCGGGGGTAGATTGCAGCATCCACTGCTTGATAAATCTACCCCACAGACTGTATTTATATGTATATAATTTATACACTATGGTTAATGAAAGCAAATTAAACCCAATAAAGGGCTGAATGGTTGCCTTTGGGCCTGAGGATGGACACCCATAGTTACATTTTTACACAGCAGGGGTGACATTTTTATTTGTCATTTAGGAATCAACTGATACTGAATACTGAGAAGCCAGACACACACTTTTGAGAACACATGAAGGGGCATTTGTATATAGATGATGTTGAATAATCCAAAAAGCTAAGAGCCTTAGTAAAAATGTAGGAGATGTTACTCTGTGGCTCTCAGGATGTGTACGGCTCGGTAATGTAAACATTTGATATCATGATCTTGATAAGGTTTGTGTGTGCACTCACTCTGCAGTAAGAAACAATGGTAATGTGATTTAAAATACAATTATAGTCTCAAGGTATCTGAGTGTGATTTTCTTTTACAAGTAACATATATACCAAGTAAATACAAAGCAAGTAACACTGGTAGAGGAAGCAGGAGGCATGAGGGCTCAGTAACACTGAATACCAAACAGGTCCCCTTGCAATTTGGGATAAAATTGGAAAGGTTGAATTTGCAGCAAATACATTATCTTGTACAGTTCAGCATTCTGCAGAGAATCTGGCCGCTGACCATAAATTGATAGACATACAGACACCAACATAGATAAACAGACAACACATACTACTGGTATATAAAATAAAGTAATTGGTCTCATCCTATGACAAGATGTTTCAAAAACACCTTTAATTGCAAGGATTTATTTTCATTGTGTGCACATTTGTTTTTCCCTTGCAAACCGCATCCCAGCTATCTCTGGAAGAACTAAAAGTAATTCATAACAGAGAGAAAACAGGAAGCTGGAAGAAGATAACTCTTCCCTGCTTGATGAGCGCATTTTTTTTTTTGGTAAAACAACTTTAAAATAGCTAAACTAGACACACATGAACGCCTTTTCAATTTCTATACTTTGTTTTTAACTCACATGGATGGTCCATAGCCAGGTTGGTTTCAGTTCCTCACACCCTCCTTCTTCCCCTCTCCTTCCTTTCAAGGGCAGGCTGAGATGGATTGTCTGACAGCAACTCCAGACTCCTCCTTTGTCACAGAGTCTCACCCACTGAAGGTGCAATAGTCCTATTTGTGCTGAGGGGAGCTAAATAACTCCGCAGCAAGCTACACAGAAATGTGTGCGGAGCATAGCAGAACCACTGACAGACTTGAATTTAGTGTATTGTAGGAATTGTTACTGCTTCTTACTAGAGGATCTTACTATCCCTCTAACTAGCGCTACGGAATTTGGTGGCGCTATACAAATAAATGATAATAATAATAACCAGACTGTGCTCCAGCTCCTCCCACCAGCAGCAGCTGTGTTTACTGAAGTGTTTCAGTTCTCTGTCCAGGTGGAACAAGCGTTCTCGCTGGACTTGACCCCTGCGCCTACAATTTTAAAATACAGCACACATGGATACTCACTGGGTTGTGGCTGGCAAGGAGGGAAGAAATTGCAGAGGGAGGAGAGCAATCTGGGATATTTGGAGGATTTTCTGGTACACAAGACATACTTCTCAACTTCAGGGCTGTCCCTGTTATAGGGTCACAGCCCTAGCCATGGGATCATGCGACTAGTGCTGCTGATTGGATCAGAGGAAGCCTGGGGTCTTGAGCGAGACGTTAAGTATATGTTTAATCCCATTATAGCATTGCTAGTGTTAAAATGACATGCTCTAATATGAGTAAGAGCATATATTTTTTTTAACAATAATGGCCCTTTAAAGGATGCATATAAATGTATGGCTATGAACAACACAAATAATAATATTTCCTAACAATGTCCACATTTTTAGTTCCTGGAGCCATAAAAACTAGTGTAGAGGGCCAATAGTTGGCCATACCTGCTATACATGATTCATATTTAATTGAATAGTGACTAAATGATGCACATTCATATAATGTAAATTAATTTCTTAAAGTAAAAGTGCAGTAAAATGCTACAAAATGGTATAAAACAACCTTGTAACACAGTGAAGTTGATTAATTGAGTTGGAGGGTGGCCCAGTTGCCCTATTAGTTAGAATGGGCAACCCTGCTTTACAGCACCTTTACATTTATATACTGTAGTTAAAGGGACAATAAAGTCATAATTAGACATTAGACAGATTTAGACAGAGCATACAATTTTAAACGCCTTTCCAATTTACTCGTATAATTTAATTTGCTTCCTTCTTTTGTACCCAAGATGGCGGCAAATAGGTAGAGGGGGGGAGGGTTAGAGAGCTGTATGGGGAGATCAGGGAGGTTGGGGCCTAAGAGGGGATCCAACACTGCAGAATCAATTTAAAAAAAAAAAAAAAAAAATTAAAAAGCTTTTTATTTTAGTACTGGCAGACTTGCTGCTAGTACTTAAAATGACGGTGACAATTGTAAGGCGGGGGAGGAAATAGAGCTAATTGAGGGGGGTCAGGGAGAGTTCAGGGGGTGGGATGTGTCAGGTGGGAGGCTGATCTCTACTCTAAAGCTAAAAATAACCCTACAAGCTCCCTAATTAACCCCTTCACTACTGGGCATAAAACACGTGTGGTGCGCAGCGAAATTTAGCGGCCTTCTAATTACCAAAAAGCAACACCAAAGCCATATATGTCTGCTATTATTATTTTTTTCCTTTGATCGCATTTGGCGGTGAAATGGTGGCATGAAATATTCCAAAATGGGCCTAGATCAATACTCTGGGTTGTCTTCTAAAAATATATACACACATGTCAAGGGATATTCAGGGATTCCTGACAGATATCAGTGTTCCAATGTAACTATCGCTAATTTTGAAAAAAAGTGGTTTGGAAATTGCAAAGTGCTACTTGTATTTATTGCCTTATAACTTGCAAAAAAAGCAAAGAACATGTAAACATTGTGTATTTCTAAACTCGGGATACAATTTAGAAACTATTTAGCATGGTTTTTTTTTGGTGGTTGTAGATGTGTAACAGATTTTGGGGGTCAAAGTTAGAAAAAGTGTGTTTTTTTCCATTTTGTTCCTCATATTTTATAAAATTTTTTATAGTAAATTATAAGATATGATGAAAATAATGGTATGTTTAAAAAATCAATTTAATGGCGAGAAAAACGGTAAATTATATGTGTGGATACAGTAAATGAGTAAGAGGAAAATTACAGCTAAACACAAACACAGCAAAAATGTAAAAATAGCCTTGTCCCAAACGGTCAGAAAATGGAAAAGTGCTGTGGTCCTTAAGGGGTTAATAGGAAAACTTACATAGTATTCCAAGCACCTGCTTCTCATCCAGAGACAGCGTCAATGTTTTTAGTATTTATATTGACACATTAAAATGAGACTTTTCTAAGACGTCTGGGTGGGATATGTTTTTAAACCAATAATTAGACATCTATGTACTAAGATACAGAGGCCCCTCTCCATTTACCAATATCAGTTTGAAGTATTCATCTGGAGACCTCAAAATTAATTCAGTTAATCAAATATGAAAACAAAGAAATACAAGGTCCTAAGACCAAAACTTGTTAGAATACATTTCTTTTTATTTAAAACAAAATGATTGTGTTTCTTTTCTGGTAAATTTTAAATACTTGGCAGTTAGCCTCTGTAGTACCAAAAGCTGTATTAGCCAATAATGTTAGTATTCAAACATCAGAGTCCAACGTAGAACAAGATAGCATTTCCTGTTGATTCAAGTGATAAGCAAAAACAATATTTTAGAAAAGGTCAAAAGACAGCTATAGCTTCAAAGCCATCCCTGTAGCATTACATTTATTTATAAAGAAAATTAGTTATTGCTGGTGACTTACTGTTGCAAGTATTGCTAACTTTACTCAATTAGACTAAATGTATAAAATCTTACAGGATGTTTGCTATATAGCAAACACATATATGTATATTAATAATGTGAGTATTAATATTCCTATACATTTATGCACAACTATTACTAGCCTGTATTTGGAAGCCAAAGTACTAGTGTTATAAGTAAAGTTAAAGGGATGCTAAAGCCAAATTTTTTCTTCCATGATTTAGATAGAGCATGCAATTTTAAGCAACTTTCTAATTTACTCCTATCCTATTATCAATTTTTCTTTGTTCTCATGCTATCTTTATAGAAAAGTAAGCTTAAGAGCTGGCCCATTTTTTATTCAGCACCTGGGTCGCGCTTGCTGATTGGTGGCTAAATGTAGCAAACCAGTCAGCAAGCGCTACCCAGGTGCTGTACCAAAAATGGGCCGGCTCTTAACCTTACATTCATGCTTTTTCAAATAAAGATAGCAAGAGAATGAAGGAAAATTAATAATAAGAGTAAATTAGAAAGTTGCCTAAAATTGCATGCTCTATCTGAATCATGAAAGAAAAAAAATTAGTTTAGTGTCCCTTTAACACAATTCAGACATAATCACATTATTTTTGTACCAAGTTTTAGTTATTGAAAAAACAGAGAAATATGCCTTACATTCAAGAATCCTCTGAAATTTACATTTTAACCTATGCAGGGTCCCCTACCATTCTCTGTTGTTTGGAAAACTTCTGAACTGTAACCACAGTACTTCTGTGTTACTTGGTGCCACCTTCTGCTAAGAAAAGTTGCTAGAGGGCAGCAGAATTTCAAGAATATGCCTTGATGGCTTTGCAAAAGCCCCCTAAAGGGCTAGCTAACATTGCCACCATACATGCCATGTCTGCCTCCAGGACGACTAACCCTAACCCTGAATTAAACTCCCACACAACACTCTTTTAGGCTCACACGCTACCTTACAGACAAAATGGAAGTAAGAGAGTGATCATGAATCATAAACACTGCCGCTTGGTGCAGAGTCAGACTAAAACAAATACAAAGCTACATAAAAGTTACACTCTAGGGAATTTAGAAAAAGTAAAAATAACTTTTATTCCATCAATTAAAAAGTGTTACACAGTGGGGAATCCTTTAAGCGTTTTGTTCTTGCCACTGGTACTTATTAAAGGGACATTAAAACCAATTTTTTTCTTTCAGGATTTGGAAAGAGTATGCAATTTTAAACAACTTTCTAATTTACTTCTATTATCTAATTTGCTTCATTCTCTTGATATTCTTTGCAGAAAAGCATATCTAGATAGGCTCAGTAGCTGCTGATTGGTGGCTGCACATAGATGCCTCATGTTATTGGTTCACTCATGTGCATTGCTATTTCTTCAACAAAAGATATCTAAAAAATGAAGCAAATTGGATAATATAAGTCAATTGTAACATTGTTTAAAATTGTATTCTCTACCTGAATCATGAAATAATTTTTTGGGGTTTAGTGTTGCTTTAATAGGTTACACGTGCAAACACAATTATCATATTTAAAGGGGCAGGTACCTATCAGAATTGCTGTAACAAACATGCCCAGATTGTCTATGTTCCTAGTACTAAATACATGCATTAAAACAACATTTGAATGTATACGGTATTAATAAAAACCCTGAATCCCCCAACTGCACACTTAGATCACTCACGCTAATTTCTATTAATTATTAACTCTCACCTTCCTAATGGGACATAAAGAGCAATTATAAATTACTCTGTGCTAGAGCATTTGATAACGTGTTTAACCCCTGCAACACTGCGATTAACTGCCAGACCCATATTCAAATTGTAAAATATTGAGAAATATGCCCATAGAATGGGAATATAATATATGAAGAGACTGTTGATTTACATTATCAATGTAAACTTACTAAAGTTTAAATATATTTAACATATTTCAAGTCTCCAATTTCTTCAGTTCAGTTCCTGTTATTTTAGGTAAACTTTCATTAACCCACACTCATTTCTGTTTGTGAATGGCTATCATACATAACACATTCATGGCTGAATTTTAGGAGGCTTTTTCAGTTTTTGAGACTCAAGAACGCTGTAAACAATTTTTTTAAAGGGACATGAAACTCATAATTTGGATAGAGCTCGCCATTATAAACAACTTTATAATTGACTTCTATTATCAATTTTGCTTTCTTCACTTTGTATCCTTTATTGAAGCAGCAGCAATGTACTACTGAGAGCTAGCGGACCACTTCGGTATGCCAATGATAAGAGGTATATATGTGCAGCCACCAATCAGAAGCTAGCTCCCAGCTCCTTAGCCTATCTAGGTTTGATTTTCAACAAAGGATAACAAGAGAAAGAAGCAAATTAGATAGTAGAAATAAATTGGAAAGTTGTTTAAAATTATATCCTCTATCTGAATCATGAAAGAACATTTTTATGTTTCATGTCCCTAGAATTTTTGTTAATTGTTTCATTTAACTAACAGTATTATCACATGAAGTCAGACCGTATATGATGAGTAGCTTTCTCCAGCAACTATATTCAGCAGACAGAATAGGAAGCAATTGGTTTAGTTTTTAGGCACAAGATTGGTGTAAAGATTTTAGAAATTCCTTTGTCATACCTTGATACCATTGTTTATGTTCCACTGTCACAAATCTAAATATTTACACATACATAGATGCACATACCATGAAATTTCAGTAGAAAGGTATAGGCAATTCAATATTTTTAGTATTGACAAGTAAACAAATTTATGATTGTAGGAACAATCCAGAACAAAATGTGTTTGAAAACTCTACAGATTTGTGTATAGGAAAAATCCTAAATATTAAACCTAACTTGATGGAACAAATAGAACTTTAGCACAAAAAAACGCACCAAATCTCTAAAAAACCTGACTTACCCGAAAAGTTCCAGGCTATGTTACCTACAAAGGATTCTTTAATTAGGTGTTGTAGAGATAAGGCACTGATGAAAACCTCTAAAATTGAGAGGAGCAAATTTCGAATATTGAAAATACAAATTGTTCAGTTATTTAAAATATAGCAAAAAACAAACACACATTTACCCAAGAACATGAGACTTATGGGGCTTTTTAGATACAATGGGGCATATTTAACAATGTGCGAACGGACATTATACGAAGTAGCGTATCATGTCCGCTGCACATCGCTGCCCATCGATAAATGCCGACAGCATACGCTGTCGGCATTTATCATTGCACCAGCAGTTCTTGTGAACTACTGGTGCAATGCCATCCCAGATTCGCGGCTGCTAGCAGGGGGTGTCAATCAACCCAATCGTATTCAATTGGGTTGATTTCTGTACGACGCCTAAGAGCAGGCGGACAAATTATGGAGCAGCGGTTTTTAGACCGCTGCTTCATAACTTCTTCAGAACTTCTGTTTACTATGTATGCCCCATAGTATCAACCTACCTAGAAAGAGAGAATGGATGAACACAGTTTAATGGGTCAAAAATTCAAACTATATTGCTCATAAAGAGCTAGATTAACAAGAATTAGATACATTAGAACTGAGCAACAGAAATGAAAAAGAAATTTGGAAGATTGTCAGAGAAAAAGAGTGTATAAATGGAGATATCATGTATCCAATAAGGCTAAACAAAAGCAATTTTTATATTACAGTGAATCCAGCAACACTTAGAGTGAGACACTTCAGACACTGAAATTACAAACAATCACAATCTAATACAATACAGGGGGGCAATAACCGCATCTACATCAAATACAATAAATACCACCATAAGCCACACTTCTTGTTTAGGCCAAAATCTAAAATCGTCAATGAGATTGAATACATTACAAACACAACCACAAGAAATAATGATGGGAGACAAACGCAAATACAATGGCCCTCCCAGATAATCTGCCAGGAAGAGGGAAACCGGTCCCTTCACCAAAATCAGAATGAACTATAATAAATCTCACTGATCATGTCCTTAATGATAAACATAAAAATATATTATCAAAGGGTTCAACTTTTTGTCCAATCAACAAACTAAATACATTTGAATAGATACATTACTAATAACCAGCAGTAAATATAATTTAACATCTAATGAAAGACGTGCATTACAAGAAATTAAAACATGGACTGATACAGTCATAAAGCCATCGGATAAGGGTGACAATGTAGTCATGTGGCCAAAACAAATGTACTTGGCAGAAGCTTATAAACAGCTGAATTAAAAAAAAACAACTAAGGGCAGAGCAAGCCTTGGGACAGAACGGTCGCACATTGAGATAGCTCTGGCTATTCACTATAATTAATCGTATATTTGTCCGTCCAGCTCAGCTTAATTGATAATCATGGGGTGCCCACCAGTTTATTGACTCCATAGTTGAAGTCTGAAGGCTAAGGGATAGTGTCGAGTACAGCAATTCTACATGAGTCTATAACGTCCTTTGCAAAGCCTCTGAGAGCGGCCATTTTCCAGCTATCGAGGAGACTTCACAACAAATGTATGAACTAACATACAAGCTATCCCCTAATGACAAGGAACTAATGGATTTATAAAACAAAACTGCAGTAATACCATAACCTATATCCTGATTACTGCTTAACTTACATAATGACTGCCTCAGTAGCCAGCGACATCAGAAGTGACATGCTGACGAAGGTGGATCTGTGGGAAAGCGAAATACGGGACCAACTACTTACATGTTTCCAAGACCTCAGAAGAGAACTCGTTGAGATCCTAACTACCACTAGCTGTGATTTGAAAGAGAAGCAGGCTACTGAACTGTATACTACAGGCTCAACACATAACGGGCACTTCCCTTCATTAACGGATCCGGCAACTGCTGCTAAGCAGAGAAGATGGCGAATGCGCTCTGGTGCAGATTCACTGCTGGAGCTACCGGAATGCCCTGAAAATTGGAGGTATTGGATAACGGCAAACCATGCTCTACACGTAGGAGAGTCTTACCGCCCTATGCAGATAATCTCTCCAGGCAATAGTACGGAGTCAACTGACCACGAGCAGGCGAAACCTAACAGGGGAGGTGAACTCCTGGAGCTGGCTTCATTACGGCACGGAGGTAATGTGGGGACTCTTAAAAAAGGTTCCATAGGGGACAGGCATCCTACACTGCAGAGACCGGTCAATGATGGTAGCAAGCTGGCGAGAATGGTGGCGATAGATCTTTGCTACATGTCCCAGATGATTGATATGGACTACCAAGATCCCAGAGGTCCCTATACTTATGCTCCGGGACAAAATGCTCTCTTGATTTTCCCTTTGCAAGCTCAGAGACGGTCTGGAATCGGTTGAACTATGTTGAATACAGCCTGATCCATATCTGATTCTCTGTTCTCGAGAGTTGGTGTGAACTAGACTATATATTGTGCATTTTACTGTGTTTTTCTTTTTCTTTTTTTTTCTTTGTTATTCAGAGAACGCTATAGTTAGATTTTATTTGGCCTCTACAGCTGGTGTATATTCAGTATCATATGTTATGCTTTGTTTTTATGCTCTAATTGAAAGGTTGCTTTATGACTAAAATTTTGAATTACTCTGAAACAGGATAAAGTTAATTCTAGCAAAATCTGAGTACAAAGATACTGCGTAACATGCTGGACTCTATTATCTTATCTTGTGTTTTTTTTGCTCTGAGGTTATATTTTGTAGCCCAATACGTGTGCTATATCTACATGGCTCATGACCTAGCCTAAAGTGGATCCACAACTATAGTTTAATGTTTTTTCTCCCAGAGAAAGTAAATGCTGTATGCTCTGAGTATATATGTTCACAGTTCCATATATACATTTTTTATTTATAGTATATGCAGGCTTGAATTACAAGTTTGATATTCTAGGAATCCACTAATAGGGTTTTATACTATGCCATTTAGTGTATTTAGGGTATAGAACACTCATATAAGTTATTTTCGTTATCTATGTTCTTAGAGAACAACCCAAGGCTTAACCTACCCACATAATCACATTATAGCGAGGATGGCTTTATACTGTTAATTATGGAGCTGCCGGCGGCCGAGGCAGCAGATTCCTTTCAACATCCGGGTTGTTGGCAATTGTTATGAGTTAAGTACAGAGAATATTGTCTAGTTCTATTTCCACTTCTGGTACTGGTTCAAGCCCTGCCATAATAGTTTTTGTTTTTTAGATGGGTTTAAGAGACACAGATCCCATTTTGAAAACCCTATAACCTACACATGAGTGCTAAGCAGATAACTTAAAATAGGTACCCCAAGGTGCTATAACTGGCTAAATGTGAGTTTGCCTTAATAGGCCTGCTCTGTTCAATAACCTAAGTATACTTTAGATAAGTAGCCTTCTCTTAGTATGTTACTGGCATCTGACAAGGTTCCTTGTTTCTCTACTTGAGTAATTAGTGGCGAGGTGCTTACGCACATGATATTAGTTTATCAGAGGTCCTATATGGACGAAAATCTGGATAGTTATTACTCTAGTTATTGGTCCAGTTAGAAATCATATATAACCCTGATCTACTCCTGAATCATTACATGTCTATAGACTTTGCAAAGCCAATGGTAAGATTGTAGGTTCACCGACTAGGCAGTATATAATTACAGGGTTACGCTATTGCAAAGAGACTAAGGCATAGAAGGGTAGAGATGTCTCCCCTCATCCTTTCCCACTCTTGAGAAAGAGTGGGTCATATCCCATTTCCCTTCTCCGGCTTCGTCCAGTGGTGACAACGACCCCTGAGGGGAGACATCACAGTCAGCCCTGCATCTTTTCTTTATCAGCTTAGCATCAAAGCATTAAAATATTATGTGTTTCTTTGTACCCCTAACCTCGGCCTCCTAGGTCAGTGCCGGCTTCGTTACCACACTTTTCCCCTACATTCTGCTCCCCCCCATACTCCCATCGGCTTATTACTTAAGCATAAAGAAAATGTATATTATTGTCTCTATATCCCCTTTAAATCCTTCCCATGACAAAGGTACTATTTTGAGGGCCCACAGGTGACCCTAGCTTATTATAAAAGGATTAAGATTTATGAGCGACTTTATTATGTGTCACAGGGGAAATATGTTCATATTTGAAAACTGGATAAATAAGAGGTTTGCTTTTAATATTGTATGTTATTGACCTACAAGTGTTATAAACTGTTGTTATGTCTCATTGAGATTTTATACTAATTTTCCAATTAAGGTCTTACTTTTAATATATGTTGCAACTTTAATATATCAGTGAGACATGTATACTAATGTCAACATTGGATTTGTAAGTAATATATCCTTGTTCTGTCTGTACATCTTATAACCTCAATAAAAAATATTGTAAAAAACAAACAAAAAAAAAAACACAACTATAAGAAACTATTTGGTAATCCAACAATGGGATATAAATATCAATACAACAGATTAAAGGGATTGTCTACAATAGAATTTTTATTGTTTTAAAAGATAGGCATTCCCTTTATTACCCATTCCCCAGTTTTGCATAACCAACACAGTTATATTAATATACTTTTTACCTCTGTGATTACCTTGTATCTAAGCATCTTCTGACAGCCCCCTGATCACATGACTTTTTATTTATTATCTATTGACTTGCATTTTAGCCAATTAGTGCTGACTTGTGCTGACTCTTAAATAACTCCCCGGGCATGAACACAATGCTATCTATATGGCCCATATGAACTATCAGTCTCCTGTTGTGAAAAGCAAATACAAAAGCATGGGATAAGAGGATGTCTGTAGTGGCTTAGAAACAGGCAGAAATTTAGAGGTTTAAATGTTATAAGGTATTTTAATATAACAATGTTGGTTGTGCAAAGCTGGGGCATTATATATATTTTTTAAACAATAACAATTTTAATGTAGACTGTCCCTTTAATTAATAATGTAAGGGAACATAATATCATATCCAATTCAGAAAATAAATTCCTAATGTCAGATAATCTCAAAACAGCTACCATATATTTCATACCGAAAATACATAAAAATATCAACGAACCCCCAGGAAGACAAAAGACTCCGGAAATGAGAGCCTAACAGAAAATGCCAGCAGATATATTAATCAGAGGCTAAGAGAATATTTATAAATGTTACCACCCTATATTAGAGACACAACAGAGGTGTTACAAAAATTATAGAATGTCCATGTATCCAAAGAAACATGGATAGTTGTAGCATTTGTGGAATCAATATACACCAGTATTAAACACACTGATGGGATTAAAGCTACAGAATCATTTTTATCAACTAACCATGACAATAATTCTGATCATAATGAATTTATCATCAAGCTTCTAGACTTTATCTTAAGGCATAATTATTTTACCTTTAAGGATCACTTTTCTCTCCAAACACAAGACACAGCATTGGGCACAGCTTGTGCACCCACATATGCAAATTTATTTATAGGCCATTGGGAACAGAAATCAGTATTTACATATTACAATGACAAATACATAGATCTCATCCATATTTGGATTAGATTCATAGATAATATTTTATTTTTTTTGTGAAGGAAATTATGAAAAAGTAGGAGAATTCATGAATAAAATGAATAATAACAACTCAAATATCAAATTGACGCGTCAAGGCAGTCAAACCAGCGTCAACTTTTTAGATTTTACCATAGAAAAAATAGGTAATGGAACCTTAGAAACTAAGATTTAGCAAAAAGAAACTCCTACTAATATTTTATTACATAAGACCAGTGCACATGCAAAAGGCACAAATAAAGCTATAGTACAAAAAGAATTCCTCACAGGATACAGAAGACCCTCAAATTTAAAAAGATCAACTTGTCAAAAGTCATTATATACACCTACCAAAACAGATATCATTGAATCCAGGAATGCATCCCTGTGGAAATTGTTCAACTTGCAGTTATGTCAAAACCATGAATTTCATAATAGACTGATCTAGCTTTAAACAGAGACAATATTTCTCATGTACAACTGAGGGAGTAATATATATGCCTATTTGCACTTGTTCCAAGTTCTATGTAGGCATGACTTCATGTCAAGTCAGAACTCGAATCATGGAACATATAAACAAAAAAAGAAATGCAGAAATACATGATAAAAAAAAAGATAAAAAATTAACAACTATAGCCAGACACTTTCAAAAATATCATCAGAGTAATCCAATGACACTGAAATTCTCAGTACTACAAAAGGTATCCTTAGGCATTAGAGGTGTCAATATTGCTAATTACATTACAGTGGTTTCCAAAAATTTTATTGCATGCTCTCTACTATGAAGGGGCATGTGGCTGTTTTGAAAGGCGCCTGCTGGCCCGCATTTTAATTGGTTGATGTGAAAATGTGACATAAAAAAAAATGAGAGAAAAAAGTTGGGCTGAGGAACGGCGGCAAAAATCATTTAAAAATGTATTTACTAATAATTAGATAATTAGATATAAATGGATGAATGAAAGTCCCATAACATTTTAAAGATTAGTCAAAAACAGCATTGTATATTCGCATACTTTACCATCACTTTAAAATGATATTTTAATAAAAAAAAGTGTCTAAAATGCAATCAAGGAGGGAAAATCTCACTTTGGAACACTGTGATTCTTTTAATAGGAACATTCAAACTAAACTTTAGCTACTATAGATGTTTATTCATATTTTATGTTATTTCACATAATTTAGACTATAACCAGCAAGACAGGATAATTTACTTATGTAAAACAACTGCATCCGTATGGAAGAATGATGTAATATGGAGCAAAAATAGCAGAATGGTTCCAGTGTCAGGTGTGAGGTGTTACAAGAACCAGTGGTAGCTATTTCAGGAGTAGGGTGCCTGGTCTTATGCCAAGAAATGGAAAAGGGCACACAGGCTTTAGGCCCAGTATAATCTGATGCTTCAAAGAGATTGTATGATCAGCAAAGGGTAAGCACGCTCATGAACTTCATGCACTGGTAAATTAGAGGCAGGTGATAAATTCTGCTTTCAGGCCACAGATTAGAATAACACGTGTTTCCAGCAGCTTTAGCAGGGAAAACATTACATTTGTATTCATTGATAAAATAATTCAAATCTACCCTGAGATCAGCAAACGATAGTTATTCCTCAGGTTATATTAAAACATAGAAACAGTCACCTAGATTACGAGTTTTGCGTTAGAGGCTATGCGGTGCTAACAAGCAGTTTTCCCTCACCGCTCACTGACATGCAGCGCTGGTATTACGAGTTTTCAGAAACCCGTCGTTAACAGGCAAGAAGTGAGCATTGAGAAAAATTTTGCTCATTACCGCACTCCAATACCAGCGCTGCTTAAGTCAGCGGTGAGCTGGTCGTACGTGCTCGTGCACAATTTCCCCATAGGAATCAACGGGGAGAGCCGGCTGAAAAAAGTCTAACGCCTGCAAAAAAGCAGTGTAAAACTCAGTAACACAGTTATGTCTACACCTAACACCCTAACATGAACCCGAGTAGAAACACCCCTAATCTTACACTTATTAACCCCTAATCTGCCGTCCCCGACATCGCCGACACCTACATTATATTATTAACCCCTAATCTGCCGCTCCGGACACCGCCGCCACCTACATTATAGTTATGAAGCCCTAATCTGCTGCCCCCAACATCGCTGACACCTACATGATATTTATTAACCCCTAATCTGCCGCCCCCAATGTCGCCGCAAACTACCTATACTTTTTAACCCCTAATCTGCCATCCCCAACGTCGCCGCCACTATAATAAACATATTAACCCCTAAACCGCCGCACTCCCACCTTGCAAACTTTAGTCAAATATTATTAACCCCTAATCTGCTGGCCCTAACATCGCCGCCACCTACCTACATTTATTAACCGGAAAACAGTAGAATGGAACAGCACCTTCTCTAAAGTGGGTGCTCGTGTAGACCGGTGAACTGCCTATTCATCTCACAGTAGTCACAAACAGGTAATGTTCACAGCACTCCAAATAGCAAATTCTTTATTTCAGGACATAATAAAACAGCGATGTTTCGGGATTAATTTCCCTTAATCATGCATTTTCGGGATTAATTAAGGGAAATTAATCCTGAAACGTCGCTGTTTTATTATGTCCTGAAATAAAGAATTTGCTATTTGGAGGGCTGTGGACATTACATTTATTAACCCCTAATCTGCCGTCCCCAAAGTTGCCGCCACTATATTAAAGTTATTAACCCCGAATCCTAAGTCTAACCCACACCCACTAACTTAAAGGGACATAATACTCATATGCTAAATCACTTGAAACTTATGCAGTATAACTGTAAAAAGTTGACAGGAAAATATCACCTGAGCATCTCTATGTAAAAAAGGAAGATATTTTACCTCACAATCTCCTCAACTCAGCAGAGTAAGTTCTGAGTAAAAAGTTAAAAGCTCCCAGCTGCAGGTAAAAAAAAATAAAAAAAATGAAGAAACGAACAGCAGCCAATCAGCATCAGCAGTGCTGAGGTTATGAACTCTTTTACTGTGATCTCATGAGATTTGACTTAACTCTCATGAGATTTCATTGTAAACTTCCCTAATCTGAATAGGAAAATAATATGAGAGTGCACGAGGCTCATCCTTTCAGCTGTCCCAGGACAGACACACTAATATGCTGCTTAGAAATCCTTTACAATGGGATGTAGCTACTGAGGAACTTTTGAGGTAAAATATCTTTCTTTTTTTACATAGAGATGTTCAGGTGATATTTTCTAGTCAGCTTTTTACAGCTATGCTGCATCACTTTCAAGTGTTTAAACATTTGGGGATTATGGCCCTTTAAATATAATTTAAATAAATATAAATAAATATTCCTATCATTAACTAAATTATTCCTATTTTAAACTAAATACATACCTATAAAATAAACCCTAAGCTAGCTACAATATAACTAATAGTTACAATGTAGCTAGCTTAGGGTTGATTTTTATTTTACAGGCAAGTTTGTATTTATTTTAACTAGGTAGAAGTTATTAAATAGTTATTAACTATTTACTAACTACCTAGTTAAAATAAATACAAATTTACCTGTAAAATAAAACCTAACTTAAGTTACACTAACACCTAATATTTAAGTTAGTGGGTGTTAGGTTTAGGGTTAGACTTAGGTTTAGGGGTTAATAACTTTAATATAGTGGAGGCGACATTGGGGGCGGCAGATTAGGGGTTAATAAATGTAGGTAGGTGGCAGCGATGTTAGGGCCGGCAGATTAGGGGTTAATAATATTTAACTAATATTTTCGAGGCAGGAGTGCGGCGGTTTAGGGGTTAATATATTTATTATAGTGGCGGCGACGCTGGGGGCGGCAGATTAGGGGTTAAAAAGTGTAGGTAGGTTGCGGCAACATTGGGGGCAGTAGATTAGGGGTTAATAAGTACAATGTAGGTGTCTGCGATGTTGGGGGCAGCAGATTAGGGGTTAAAAAGTGTAGGTAGGTTGCTGCAACATTGGGGCAGTAGATTAGGGGTTAATAAGTACAATGTAGGTGTCTGCGATGTTGGGGGCAGCAGATTAGGGGTTCATAAATATAATGTAGGTGGCGGCGGTGTCCTGAGCGGCAGATTAGGGGTTAAAATTTTTATTATAGTGTTTGCAATGCGGGAGGGCCTCGATTTAGGGGTTAATAGGTAGTTTATGGGTGTTAGTGTACTTTTTAGCACTTTAGTTATGAGTTTTATGTTACGGCGTTGTACCATAAAACTCTTAACTACTGACTTTAAAATGCATTAGGGATCTTGACAGGGTAGGGTGTACCGCTCACTTTTTGGCCTCCCAGGACAGACTCGTAATATCAGCGCTATGGAAGTCCCATAGAAAAAAAAGACTTTACGAAGTTTATGTAAGTCGTTTTGTGGTAAGGCCAAAGAAGTGTGCGGTGCCCCTAAACCTGCAAGACTCGTAATACCAGCGGGCGTAAAAAAGCAGTGTTAGGACCGCTTAACGCTGCTTTTTACCCTAACACACAACTCATAATCTAGCCGAGTGTGTTTAATTTGCCAATGAATGTAACAATTTTTTTTTATATATTTTTATTTTTTTATTTGGGACTGACAAATGAAGGAGCCTTATAACTAAACATCAATAAGAGCAATTCTATTGTAAAATACTAGTTTGAATTACTTTAAACTTTAAAGGGACATGAAACCCCAAAAAATTATTTCATGATTTAGGTAGAACATACAATTTTAAACAACTTTCCAGTTTACTTCTATTATCAAATGTGCTTCATTCTCTTGGTATCATTTGTTGAAGGAGCAGCAATGCACTACTGGCTTCTAACTGAGCACATGGTTGAGCTAATGACAATCGGTATATATATGCAGCCAGCAATAAGCAGCTAGAACCTAGGTTCTTTGCTACTCCTGAGCTTACCTAGATAAACCTTTTAGCAAAGGATAACAAGAGAAAGAAGCAAATTAAATAACAGAAGTAAATTGGAAAGTTGTTTAAATACGTATGCTCTATCTGAATAATGAAATACTTGTTTTGTGTTTTATGTCCCTTTAAGTAGACTTTGTTTCTGCACTTTGATGTATCTGTATAAATAAACAGCTTTATACGTCATTTTTCTGGCCTCCTCAATCAAGCTGATATATTAAATTAGATTCTCACCACCATCAAAGATCTTGGAGCCCAATACAGATGAAAAACCAAACTCTTCTTTCCTGCAATCTTAAAGGGACATGAAACCCAGTTTTTTTTCTTTCATGATTCAGAGAGAGCATACAAATTTATACAGCTTTCCAATTTACTTCTATTATCAAATTTGCTTCATTCTCTTGGTATCCTTTTATTGAAAGAGCAGTCATGTGCTACTGTGAGCTAGCTGAACACATAAGTAAAAAAGTAAACCAATTGCAAAAGGAATATATGTGCAGTGAGCTAGCTCCTAGCTCTTGATCCTTTTCAAAAAGGATACAAAGATAAGAAATAAAACTAGATAATAAAAGTAAATAGGAAAGTTGTTTAAAATTGTAAACTATATCACAATCATGAAAGAAACATTTTGGGTTTCATGTCCGATTAAATGAAACTGAAGAAAGGTAAACTAGCATAACAAGCAGTAACTGTCAACTGCAATTATGTGAAGAAGCAGAAAAACAGCAGCACCTTGTAAATGCAAAAAAATCTTCCTTTATTGGTTTAACATCATGGCAGACAAGAGATACAACGTTTCGGTCATACACTGACCTTAATCATGTTCTAAATAACATCATAACTGCTCACACTTTATACCCTTACTTAGAGGGGAGGGGCTCAATTACCTGGTTCAGGTGTAATCAAGTACATTCCTAACCTACATACTCCCTCTAGTGGTTGTTAGCAGAGAGATCATTCTTCTTTAACCCTCAAAGACCTGTAAATACATACAACCTAAGTTAAAAACAATATATTGCATAATTATATGTTAAAATTAAAAATACTTGAAACTAGCAAAAAATGTAAAATTCCCAGAATCACATATATTGTCTAGTGTAAGTACATAACCCACAAGGTACCTTTTTATGGTTCAAGGAGAGACATGTATATTAGAGGGTTATCCCCCAATCTATTTCTTTATTTATCCCTATAGGGGCCAAAGATTGTAGGGTATATATCCAAAATGTTTCCCTACTTTTCAACATTTTAACCCTATCACCCCCTTGCCTAGGTCTTTTAATATGTTCAATGATTTGAAAACTAAGTTGCGAGATTGAGTGACCAGCCTGAAGAAAATGACCTGACACAGGGGCATCAAGGTTTTTTGTACGAATATTGGATTTGTGTTCATTTATGCGATCCCTGGCCCTGCGTGTTGACTCCCCTACATAGATTTTAGAGCAGGGGCATTTGATCAGATAAATAATAAAATCTGTATTGCATGTGTAGTATCCAGAGATATTATATCTCTTTCCTGTTAGGGGGTGTAGAAATATCCCACCTTTGATCATGCTGTTGCAGTTGCAACATCCTAAACAAGGATAGCAACCCATCCGGGGACTACTAATATGTGTCTGTCTCAGACCCTTCTCTGGGCCAATGTCAGCTTTGACCAAAGTGTCCCTAATATTTCTACATCTCCTATAGGCTGGCATAGGTGGCCTATAGGAGATGTAGAAATATTAGGGACACTTTGAAAATCTATATAGGGGAGTCAACACGCAGGGCCAGGGATCGCATAAATGAACACAAATCCAATATTCGTACAAAAAACCTTGATGCCCCTGTGTCAGGTCATTTTCTTCAGGCTGGTCACTCAATCTCGCAACTTAGGTTTCAAATCATTGAACATATTAAAAGACCTAGGCGAGGGGGTGATAGGGTTAAAATGTTGAAAAGTAGGGAAACATTTTGGATATATACCCTACAATCTTTGGCCCCTATAGGGATGAATAAAGAAATAGATTGGGGGATAACCCTCTAATATACATGTCTCTCCTTGAACCATAAAAAGGTACCTTGTGGGTTATGTACTTACACTAGACAATATATGTGATTCTGGGAATTTGACATTTTTTGCTAGTTTCAAGTATTTTTAATTTTAACATATAATTATGCAATATATTGTTTTTAACTTAGGTTGTATGTATTTACAGGTCTTTGAGGGTTAAAGAAGAATGATCTCTCTGCTAACAACCACTAGAGGGAGTATGTAGGTTAGGAATGTACTTGATTACACCTGAACCAGGTAATTGAGCCCCTCCCCTCTAAGTAAGGGTATAAAGTGTGAGCAGTTATGATGTCATTTAGAACATGATTAAGGTCAGTGTATGACCGAAACGTTGTATCTCTTGTCTGCCATGATGTTAAACCAATAAAGGAAGATTTTTTTGCATTTACAAGGTGCTGCTGTTTTTCTGCTTCTTTGGATTCCACAAGGGACCAGTGCAGGGTCCCTACAGCGTGCACCTACTTGCCTGGGTACTAATGCTGGGCCTTTTACACTGTATACTAACTGCAATTATGTATCATCAACGTATTACCTTCAAGGCACACTGTACAGTAAAGTTTTGCCCATAAAGATCTAGATTACAAGTGGAGCACAAAATTATCGCGTGCCCTCAAACAGGCAAATATGCCCATTTACGTGCGCGCGAATTAACCAGCCATTACAAATGGCTGGTTATTGCTATAGCGAGCTTGCGGTAGCAATTAGCAATAATAAAATTAACCAGAAATGAGAGCTCTGGTTAATGTTATCATTATGCCCCCAAAACACAGTGTAGTGTATTTTATTTAAAAAATAAAGGCCTAGATTTAGAGTTGGGCGGTAGCCGTCAAAACCAGCGTTAGAGGCTCCTAACGCTGGTTTTTACCGCCCTCTGGTATTTGGAGTCAGTCATTAAAGGGTCTAATGCTCACTTTTCAGCCGCGACTTTTCCATACCGCAGATCCCCTTACGTCAATTGCGTATCCTATCTTTTCAATGGGATCTTTCTAACTCCGGTATTTAGAGTCGTGGCTAAAGTGAGCGTTAGAAATCTAACGACAAAACTCCAGCCGCAGAAAAAAGTCAGTAGTTAAGAGCTTTCTGGGCTAACGCCGGTTTATAAAGCTCTTAACTACTGTGCTCTAAAGTACACTAACACCCATAAACTACCTATGTACCCCTAAACCGAGGTCCCCCCACATCGCCGCCACTCGATTCAATTTTTTTTAACCCCTAATCTGCCGACCGCCACCTACGTTATACTTACGTACCCCTAATCTGCTGCCCCTAACACCGCCGACCCCTATATTATATTTATTAACCCCTAACCTGCCCCCCACAACGTCGCCGCCAGCTACCTACAATAATTAACCCCTAATCTGCCGACCGCCACCTACGTTATACTTATGTACCCCTAATCTGCTGCCCCTAACACCGCCGACCCCTATATTATATTTATTAGCCCCTAATCTGCCCCCTCAACGTCGCCTCCACCTGCCTACACTTATTAACCCCTAATCTGCCGAGCGGATCTCACCGCTACTATAATAAAGTTATTAACCCCTAATCCGCCTCACTCCCGCCTCAATAACCCTATAATAAATAGTATTAACCCCTAATCTGCCCTCCCTAACATCGCCGACACCTAACTTCAATTATTAACCCCTAATCTGCCGACCGAATCTCGCCGCTACTGTAATAAATGGATTAACCCCTAAAGCTAAGTCTAACCCTAACCCTAACACCCCTCTAAATTAAATATAATTTAAATCTAACGAAATAAATTAACTCTTATTAAATAAATTATTCCTATTTAAAGCTAAATATTTACCTCTAAAATAAACCTGTTCCGATCAGCCAATAGAATGCGAGCTCAATCTGATTGGCTGATCGGATCAGCCAATCGGATTGAACTTGGTTCTGATTGGCTGATTCCATCAGCCAATCAGAATTTTCCTACCTTAATTCCGATTGGCTGATAGAATCCTATCAGCCAATCGGAATTCGAGGGATGCCATCTTGGATGACGTCCCTTAAAGGAACCGTCATTCGTCGGGAAGTCGTCGGTGAAAATGGATGTTCCGCGTCGGCGGGATGAACATGGATACGGAAGAAAGAAGATTGAAGATGCCTTTGATAGAAGACTTCAGCCGGATCATGGACCTCTTCAGCTCCCGCTTGGATGAAGACTTCAGCCGGATCATGGACATCTTCAGCCCCCCACTTGGGCTTGGATCAAGACATCGGAGGAGCTCTTATGGATCGATCGGTGAACCTGGTATGGTGAAGATAAGGTAGGAAGATCTTCAGGGGCTTAGTGCTAGGTTTATTTAAGGGGGGTTTGGGTTAGATTAGGGGTATGTGGGTGGTGGGTTGTAATGTTGGGGGGGTATTGTATGTGTTTTTTTACAGGCAAAAGAGCTGAATTCTTTGGGGCATGCCCCACAAAAGGTCCTTTTAAGGGCTGGTAAGGTAAAAGAGCTTTGAACTTTTGTAATTTAGAATAGGGTAGGGCATTTTTTTTATTTTGGGGGTCTTTGTTATTTTATTAGGGGGCTTAGAGTAGGTGTAATTAGTTTAAAATTGTTGTAATATTTTTCTAATGTTTGTAAAAAAAAATTTATTTTTTGTAACAGTTCATTTTTATTTTTTGTACTTTAGTTAGTTTATTTCATTGTAGTTATTTGTAGATATTGTATTTAATTAATTTATTGATAGTGTAGTGTTAGGTTTAATTGTAGGTAATTGTAGGTATTTTATTTAATTAATTTATTGATAGTGTAGTGTTAGGTTTAATTGTAACTTAGGTTAGGATTAATTTTACAGGTAATTTTGTAATTATTTTAACTATTTTAGCTATTAAATAGTTCTTAACTATTTAATAGCTATTGTACCTGGTTAAAATAAATACAAAGTTACCTGTAAAATAAATATAAATCCTAAAATAGCTATAATATAATTATAATTTATATTGTAGCTATATTAGGGTTTATTTTACAGGTAAGTATTTAGCTTTAAATAGGAATAATTTATTTAATAAGAGTTAATTTATTTCGTTAGATTTAAATTATATTTAACTTAGTGGGGTGTTAGTGTTAGGGTTAGACTTAGCTTTAGGGGTTAATCCATTTATTACAGTAGCGGCGAGATTCGGTCGGCAGATTAGGGGTTAATAATTGAAGTTAGGTGTCAGCGATGTTAGGGAGGGCAGATTAGGGGTTAATACTATTTATTATAGGGTTATTGAGGCGGGAGTGAGGCGGATTAGGGGTTAATAACTTTATTATAGTAGCGGTGAGATCCGCTCGGCAGATTAGGGGTTAATAAGTGTAGGCAGGTGGAGGCGATGTTGAGGGGGGCAGATTAGGGGCTAATAAATATAATATAGGGGTCGGCGGTGTTAGGGGCAGCAGATTAGGGGTACATAAGTATAACGTAGGTGGCGGTCGGCAGATTAGGGGTTAATTATTGTAGGTAGCTGGCGGCGACCTTGTGGGGGGCAGGTTAGGGGTTAATAAATATAATATAGGGGTCGGCGGTGTTAGGGGCAGCAGATTAGGGGTACATAAGTATAACGTAGGTGGCGGTCGGCAGATTAGGGGTTAAAAAAATGTTATCGAGTGGCGGCGATGTGGGGGGATCTCGGTTTAGGGTTACATAGGTAGTTTATGGGTGTTAGTGTACTTTAGAGTACAGTAGTTAAGAGCTTTATAAACCGGCGTTAGCCCAGAAAGCTCTTAACTACTGACTTTTTTCTGCGGCTGGAGTTTTGTCGTTAGATTTCTAACGCTCACTTCAGCCACGACTCTAAATACCGGAGTTAGAAAGATCCCATTGAAAAGATAGGATACGCAATTTACGTAAGGGGATCTGCGGTATGGAAAAGTCGCGGCTGGAAAGTGAGCGTTAGACCCTTTCCTGACTGACTCCAAATACCGGCGGTAGCCCAAAACCAGCGTTAGGAGCCTCTAACGCTGGTTTTGACGGCTACCGCCCAAGTCTAAATCTAGGCCTAATAAAATGACTGTACTAGGTAGTATTGGTGGGGATAAAGTTGGTGGGAGTGCGGTGTTAGAAAAAAAAGGAATTGAAAAGTGCCTTTAAATTGCTTAGATACATACTGTATATATTTATGTGTAATATGTGTATATACACATAGTTACACAAATGTATATAATCATATACATATATATTTAAATTTGCTACCATCATGGCACTACTTACCCCCTATCCTTTAGGTTTATTTTTTTATTTCAAAAATATATATTTTTTGCACATTAAAACCACAACTTATTGTTCTTAAGAGCATGCTCATTCAAAATGTCCTGCAGGAAAATCACTTCTTCTTATCTAATCTTCTCTCTCTCTCTGCACTGTTTACAGGAAGGCTTTATCTGTAGGAGGTCGGGACGGCATTAAGGGTGCTTTGACTTGGCGCGGACGGCAGTTTGGGATGTGCAATTCAACCTTTTGAAGGCCTGTCTTTGAGTAAGTGCACTTAAACAGAACTATTTGTATTATACCTGTTTGAAATTACCTCTGAAATGTTTTTGGAGCCAAGCCAGATTGGGAGGTGTTAAAAGGTCATCTGTGACTCCTATTCAGTGCTTGGTTATTTTGTACAGAAACCCTAGCAATCTTGTCCCGGGCCTGCTCTCTTGGTTTTGACTCTGGCAGGTTCTCAGGCTTTTATTATCTGACTTTTACCTTCTGCTACCATAGGACTGATCTATTGGCTAAAGGAACTGTACCTTGACTACTGTATTGGGTTCTTCTTTTGTTGTGATACCTGGCTGCTAACGGATCACCTGGCATTGACCCCTGGATTCCCTACCATCTGCTCTACTGATTTACCTAAGTCTACCAGTGAGTATCTCTCCCTGCTCAGAGTTGTTTCATGTCTAACTTACGGCTAGATTACGAGTTTTGCGTTATGAGGGGTGCGGTGCTAACTTGCACGTTATTGTCACCGCTCACTTACCTATACCGCTGGTATTACATGTTTTCATAAACCCGGTGTTATTAGGCAAGAGGTGAGCGTAGAGCAAAATTGTGCTCCATACCACACTCAGGGTCGGCTCCAAGGGGGGGCATTGGGGGGCAATGCCCACCCAAATGGAATGCAGTGCCCCCTCAAAAAGCTAAACTCAGCCAATCAGCTATGCCGGAGTTATGTGGGGACTGGGCCAACAGCTGCACATAGTGTGGAGAGCAAGCAGTTAGTGAAAGTGAACACAGCAAAAGCAACGCCGCAGCACAGTGTGAAGGAGCGCAGTGGCCAACAACCTGCTTTTTGAGCTGCGCTGCAGCAGAATACAGATAGAGGGCTGCTCATTCAGCACAGCACACTGTTTGAGAGCAGGTGAGGGAACGGAGTGGCGGCGGCTGCTTTTTGAGCTCAGAGAGTCAGCTGCTCTCATCTGGCATAAGATGCACGGCCAGTGGCCATCCCCGCTCCGCTCCAATAGAGCCATGATCAGGGCAGGCAGACCAGGTAAATTCCTTTGCAATAACGTTTAAAGCAAAATTAAAATTAGTAACATTTAAATTATTCTGTTGGAGTGATTAGATTAGGATTTAGCTCCAGAATTATCAACTCAGGTTTACAACTACAAACTACAAATCCCAGAGTACTTTGCTAAGGAAGTGATGCCATTTCTGTTAGCGAGTAGGAAGTGTGGTTTCATGTGTTTAGGTAAGTCTGATAGCGCCTACTATAACTTTATTTGTATAATATCGAAGTTGCATGTTTTATGTGCAGCTAAAGGAAAGCAGTTGTTGATCTAGATTGAATGCAGTTGTAACAGCAAATCGTTTTGATAGATGTATGTTTTTACTCCATAGAGTTTATTGTTAATCCTTTACTGTTTGGACTGCTCTTTAGAAAGTTACATCTGAGTGTTTCACTGCATGTCTAGTTAATGTGTTAAAATGACATGGCCAGATTTTTATTTTCTTACTTTTTTTTTAAACTAAGCTTTTCCCTCAGTACCCCTGTATCCGTTGTCTCCATTAGCCAATGAGAAATACTACTGCAGTTACCAGCCAATAGTACTGTGGGGAGGGAATATGGGGGGTGGGGACCACACAGTCACAAGCGAGCAGGTCAGGAGGGAGACGAGCTTAAGTTGAGGCCACGTGATGGGACGGCACTGCACAGCACATAGGGAACAGACGCCGTCGCATCTGAATCTTGCATGGCCTAACCTGTCTTACACTAACACCTAACCTTACACTACAATTAAATAAATTACCTAAATTAAATACAATTAACTAAATTAAATACAAATACCTAAATTACAAAAAACAAACAAATATTAGTTATATAGGAATTATTTAGTTATTAATAGTAGGTTTTCTTTAGATTTATTTTAATTATATTTAAGTTAGGGGGTGTTAGGGTTAGACTTAGGTTTAGGGGTTAATAACTTTAATATAGTAGCAGCGACATTGGGGGCGGCAGATTAGGGGTTAATAATTGTATGTTGGTGGTGGCGATGTTAGGGGCTGCAGATTAGGGGTTAATAATATTTAACTAGTGTTTGTAATGCGGGAGTGCGGCGGTTTAGGGGTTAATATATTTATTATAGAAGCGGCGATGTCCGGAGCGGCAGATTAGGGGTTAATAAGTATAATGTAGGTGTCGGCGATGTCGGGGGCGGCAGATTAGGGGTTAATAAGTGTAAGATTAGGGGTGTTTAGACTCGGGGTTCATGTTAGGAATCAATGGAGCTTTACACTGCTTTATTGCAGGTGTTAGGCTTTTTTTCAGCCGGCTCTCCCTATTGATGTCTATGGGGAAATCGTGCACGAGCACGTAAAACCAGCTCACCGCTGACTTAAGCAACGCTGGTATTGGAGTGCGGTATGGAGCACAATTTTGCTCTACGCTCACTTCTTGTCTTTTAACGCCAGGTTTCTGAAAACCTGTAATACCAGCGCTGTAGGTAAGTGAGTGGTGACAATAACGTACAAGTTAGCACCGCACCCCTCTTACCGCAAAACTCGTAATCTGGCCGAGAAACTTTTAAGAAATCAATTTCAATATTATGAAAATGTTCATATATCCGCCTACATAGAGGACGTGTAGTACGTCCTTCATAATACAGATAACAACTACATTTCAATAAATAAATGACAAAGGTGGTGTCACAGTTTACAAATTCCTCTTTGTCATGAATGAAAGTTAATGATTTTTTTAGGACAATAAGTACAATATTTGCAATGACTACACCTATGCAAACCTATAGGTGGCTGGGTAGTATAATACATATACCCATTGTTTCACACATTTCAAAAAAATTAGATGTTGAATTTCTTCCTGTCTTACAAGTCATATGATTTTTATTTGGAATCATAATTCCTAATAAAGGTTGTTTTTGCAGTAAGTGCCAGTGTTTATAACTTTTTCTATATGTCTCTTATCTTGACTAAAAGTGGTTATTATTCTATTTAAAAAAAAAGTCTTATCTAGATTGGTTTCAGATATTAAATAACCATCCATTTTGTTGACATTGTTTCTTTACGTTTGTTCTTCCAGTGTTTTTTCTTAGTATTTTTTTGTCGATCCATATTTCACACCTCAATAATACTGTATTTTCTTCCAATAACTTTTCATCAAATCTTTTTTTTCATAATTCTCACTTTCAACAGTTCAGCCTGAGAGTGGAAATCAGACACATCAGATCAGCTTTTCCTGATTCAAAAAATATTTATATTTGGTAACCATTTTTTGTAATGGCAACTATTGCTATTGTGATATGTATTCTGATTTACCAATTTGAAAAAAGTTAGTTGTCAACTTAGATCAATTGTATTAATATATGAAACTATTCCTTAGTACAATTTAGTACTATCATAATAAATATAGACATTTCTAAATATAGTTGTTTCTTTAATTAAAATTTTATTAAAAGCCAGCGCTGTTTCCCTATTTTCTTGTTCCCTTAGAAAAATAAAAAACACTAACATTATTAAAAAAAAAAAAAGTCCCTTTAGAAAGAGCCCACTCCAAAATAAAAAAACCCTGATACTAACACTAAAACCTACTCTAACATTTGCCCTGAAAAGGGCATTTTATAGGGAACTGCCCTAAAGGGATTTAGCTTTTTTACTTGGCAAAAAAACCCTATTCTAAAACTAAAGTAACCCGACCCCCCAAATAAAAAGCTTATCTTAAAAAAAATAAACTGAAAACTGCCCTAATAAGGGCATCCGGTAGGGCATTTTCCTACAGTGATTATAGCTCTTTTACATTTAAAAAAAATCTATTGTAAATAAAAACTACCCTAAAATATCCCCCAAAAAAGTGGGCATTTGGTAGGGCATTGCCCTAAAGCAGATTATGCTCTTTTGTGATAAAAAAACAACAACAATCCTATTCTAAAAAAAATTCTAACTTAAAAAACCTAACAGAAAAAAAACCCTATCCTAAAAAAAAAGATTGTACTAAGAAGGGTATTTGGTAGGGCATTGCCCTAAAGTGATTAGAGCTCTTTTGCACTGAAAAAAAAGCTCTATTCTAAAAAAAAAAAAAAAACTATCCTAAAAAACTCTTAGTTTCATCTTGTAATACGTGCGCTACCCGATGTGCGCAAAAAGCTTACTTCTATTGATTTTAACTTGTGAACGGGAGCAATAAATTGCGCTCCACCTGTTATCTAGTTCCATATGGGAGATGGTGTGCTAAAAGCACAGGGGTTACAAATACATCTTAAGAGGAAAGTGTGTGGACAACCTGGGCAACTGAGGCCAACAGATACCACTCCACAACATATTTCTCATGACTCTCTCTCCTGATGTGAAACTAGGAAGTTAAAGGGACATTAAACCCAATTTTTTTCTTTCATGATTTGGAAAGAGCATGCAGTTTTAAACAACTTTCTAATTTACTTCTATTATCTAATTTGCTTCATTCTCTTGATATTCTTTGCTGAAAAGCATGTCTAGATAGGCTCAGTAGCTGCTGATTGGTTGCTGCACATAGATGTCTCATGTGATTGGCTCTCCCATGTGCATTGCTCTTTCTTCAACAAAGGATATCTAAAACATTAAGCAAATTAGATAGTAGAAGTAAATTGGAAAGTTGTTTAAAATTGTATTCTCTATCTGAATCATGAAAGAAAAAATGTGGGTTTAGTGTCCCTTTAAGTTGTTTGTCAATTTTTCTTTATTGTTTTTGGAACATGGAAAAGTCTTGAGCTAAATACATGTGTTATAAATGACCTGAAACATTGTTTGAAAGTGGATTCAACAGTGAGAAGCATTGCTTTTGTATATGTTCTTGAGATCTCAATAAGTAATTAAAAAAATAGTTTAATGTCCCACTAATTAAAAAATATACTTTAGCAAACATGCAGGGCTTATTGTAATGTGTCGTCAACTCCTTAAAGGGCCATAATCATTGAAAAATTGCATGCTCTAATTCATAAGAGCATGTCATTTTAAGACTATAGACCCTGCACTACTTTATGTTTATCCCCGCAAGTGAGTTAAACAAACAGTAGAAGTACCGCACGGACCCACAGAGCACTGCTGGTCCCAATCGAAAAATGCTGCTGATCCAATCAGCAGCGCTAGTTACACACCTGAGTCGTGTGATTGGAACAACAGAAAGTTCAGCTCAAGACCCACAGTGCTCTTCTTTGTAGGAGTTAAACACACAGTAGTATAAAGTTAATAGTCATTAAATGACATCCTCTAACAAATTAGAGAATTATATTTTGTCACTAGTATGGTCCTTTATATATCACATTCCACAAAAACATGTAACGAAACAACTGTACAATAAAAATCTCAAAATGTGTTGATTGGCATCCTCTCCGTTAGCTAAAAGCAAACATGTATAGAATTATTATTAGCTTTGATAACTATAAGGTCTGTATTTGCAGCTTTAATTTGGTATGATATAACTGCACAAATTCTCAAAACTATATATATTTTAAAAGTAGCCAACCCAAAGTATTGATCTATCCAGTTGGATACATGGTCTAAAAAATAAAACTTACCAGGATAGGCTCAATGACCTAAATATGTATAGCTTAGAGGAGAGAAGGGAAAGAGGTGATATGATAGCAACTTTCAAGTACATTAAAGGGTTTAGTAAAACTGAGGCTGTGGGTATTTTACATAAAATGGAAAATTCAAGAACAAGGGGTCATGAGCTCAAGCTAAAGGGTAGTATATTCAGGAGTAATTTGAGGAAGCACTTCTTTACAGAAAGAGTGATTGATTTATGGAATAAACTTCCTCAAGAGGTAGTAGCAACAAACACTGTGGGGGACTTTAAAAATGCATGGGACAAGCATAGGGCTATCCTACGAACTAGATAAGTTTATACTGTTAGGTAAGGTGGGGCAGACTTCCTGGGCCTATGGCTCTTATCTGCCGTCAATATCTATGTTTCTATGTTTCTATGTTTCTATATCAGTTGGATATCAGATGTTTGACAAACGTGATCGTATTAAAAAAAAAAATTACAAACCCTGAGTTTCTCACTGAAATTATTTACACATAACCTACGCAGTCATAGGACAAAGGGTCCTTAAATGTTCTTTATGACGTTCTGTGTTCAAGAATACCAATATGTATGGGATTATCATTGTTTTTGGTAAGTAAAAGGCATCTAATTGCAGATTTGCAATACAGTTCAGAAACAGGATTTTTTTTATATGCTCAGGCAATAGGTTAAAAACTGGTACGGCAAAACTGCACAAATTTTCAAAAATTACTAACAAAACTTTGCGTGTCACTAGTTGGCTGTATATTTGCCAAATATGATCATATGTAAAAATATAATAACTTTTTTGTAAACTTTGGGTTACTCACTACTTATTTAAGTTATGGTGGACATAAAAGACTCTGATTAAAATCATTAATTTAAATTAAAAAAGTATAGCTAATAAGCTAATATATTGCTCACCATTTCACACTTGTTACTTCTATGACTGTGTTTAACCACAGAGTTCCTTTATAGGCTGGTACAGCAAAACATAAAGCCCCTCGTTTTAACTTGTTAGTTCTCATCTGCAGAAGGTTTGATCTGCTAGCAGTGACGCTTTTTTCCAGGATAAAGTCAATTTAAATTAAGGTGGAGATAAAATTACAGGAGAAAAATCTTCCATTTCAAAAAGGTAAGAATTATTCAATCTATCATATATAGCTAATCAGCACATATAGGCAAGAATCCTTGCTTTACTATACAAAGAATTGTCATCTGTTTTCATTGTTGCTGATGTGCTAGAGAACTCTGGGTAATTTATCCAAATGAGATATACATCTCACACTATGGCCCGGATTACAAGTCGCGCGGAAAATCCGTTGCGAATACACCACGCGCATTGTGGCTTTTTCGCAAATTTGCACTGCCATTATAAGTTTCAAAATAACTTCCTTTTCAAGTGCGTTATGCTGCGTTAACCCGCATACCGCACACAAACCAAGTTTCCCCCATAAAGATCAATGGAGAAAATTTTTTGAAAAAAAACCTAAGACCTGCGATTGTGAAATCACCATCGCATTTTCGCATTCCCCATTGAAGTCTATGGGAAAAAAGTGGCCCAAAAACCCTACCATAAGCCCCTAGTCAAATAACCCCCATCCCCCCACATTGCAAACACTAAATGAAGCTATTAACCCCTAAACCACCATCCCCCCGCATCGCAACCACTAAATAAACCTATTAACAATTAAACTGCCACCCTCCACATCGCAACCAATAAATAAACCTATTAACACCTACAACACCACTCTCCCGTGTCACAAAGAAAACTATTAACCCCTAAACCACCACCACCCCACATCGCAACCACTAAAGAAAACTATTAACCCCTAAACCTCCATCCCCCCACATCGCAAAGTATTAAGCTAATATTTAAACTCCCTAAGCTAACACCCCCTAACTTAATCCCAATTAAAATACACCTAAATTAAAGTAAAAAATAAACCAACTACCTTAAAAAAATAAAAACTTACCTGTAAAACAAAATTAAAACATAAGCTTAAACTAAAAAAACTAACATTAATTTAAAAAAAAAAAAACCTACATTGCAAAAAACTCAAACATTACAAAAATAATAAATTACTAACATTTACAAAAAATTTTTAAAAAACTACCCTTGCAAAAAATGTATAATTTAACAAAACGAAATGATCCAAAATGAAAAAAAAAAATATTCTTATTCTAATAACCCCCACAAAAAATTGCCCTAGAGCTAACAGCACTTTTACATAAAAAAATATAACAATTAACCCCTAACATTGCAACCACCCACCCCCCCAAAATAAAAAAAATCCTAACTAAAAAATCCCTTATCTACCCATTGCCCCGAAACGGGCATTTGGATGGGCATTCCCCTTAAAAGGGCATTCAGCCCTTTCTGAGCCCATTAAAAAAATCAAATAAACCCTCATCTTAAAAAAAACACCCCCCAAAAAATAAAAATAACTTACATTAACCCCACAATTGATACTCACCATTGATGAAGGCAGGGGCTCCATCTTTATCTTGGCTAGGCTCCATCTTCATCCATCGTGGGACCATATACATATCCATATTTAGACATGTACATTTATGCATCTCTATATTAAAGCCCTTTGCAGCCTTAAAACTTTTTTATGCAAATTTAAAAAAAAATAATTTTATTAGATGGTGTTGTGATGAGTGTAACTGTACTCTCGCGCCACTCTAATCTAGCCCAATGCCAGGGAGCGACAAAAGGGGGGTGTAAAAAATTGTAACCTCTGCTGCATAAACACCTTGCAAGCTGGAAGCTCATTGTACCCTGTACACCTCCCTCCCCCGTTCAATGTATTGCCTGACACCCTCAAGCTGTGAAAGCTATTTTTCTTCTCTACCCATTTCTGGCCACTGTTGACTGTGGTATAAGGGAGTGCAGGCAAGTGACTCAGTACTCATATATACATAGGCTTTTCCACACCTTTAGAGCATTTTTTTTGTCAGCCTTTGTATGTATTTATTTGTTTATTCTCAGGAGAAAAATAGAAAACCAAAAATAAGGCTTCTAGAATTTTCCCAGCCATATTTCCTTGTATTATATTGTGTATTTCAACAATATTATTGTGATTTTAGAGATGATATTGCCATCTTGTGGCCAATTTACTTTATTGCATCTGCCTTCCTGCAATATAACACTGCTTTTCTACTCCGGAACATGTGAGAAACTGGGTGTCTGAATATGTACAGTATATTACCATTAAACGTTCTTCATTGGTATAACAGTGTTTCCCAACTGCATTCCTCAATTACCCCCAACAGGCCTGGTTTTCATTATAGCTGAACCAGTGCACAGGTCAACTAATCAGCTGATCAGTAACCAACCTGCTCTCATCCATCCGCTGATTATTTCACCTGTGCTCTAGTTCAGCTATAATGAAAACCAGGACTGTTGGGTTTACTTGAGGACTGCGGTTGGGAAACACTGGTATAACAGATTATAACAGATTATAATCTCAGCAATATCACGAATACCTGATATTTGTGACCTCCAGAGAAAAGCTTCAATTTGTTTACACACCTCCCTGTGATCTTGTTAGTATTTTTTCTCTGTGTTCCTGTATATTCTTTGTATCTTTGGCTGTTGCTATTGCTTTCCATGAAAGTGGATAAATATTTCAAGAATCTGCCTACTACGACAGAGGGGAAGATGAGCTCTAAAACAAAACAAACAGAGAAAAAGCTGCAACACACTTCAGAAGTCTATTCAGAAAGTCCGCCATCACCTGAGGCAGCTACTTCCTTCTTGGATGACGCTAACACTCTTCTGCAAGAGCTTAAAGGGACACTGAACCCAATTTTTTTTCTATCGTGATTTAGATAGAGCATGCAATTTTAAGCAACTTTCTAATTTACTCCTATTATCAAATTATTTTAATTCTCTTGGTATCTTTATTTGAAATGCAAGAATGTAAGTTTAGATGCCGACCCATTTTTGGTGAACACACTGTGTTGTTCTTGCTGATTGGTGGGTAAATTGACCTACCAATAAACAAGTGCTTTCCATAGTCTGAACCAAAAAAATAGCTTAGATGCCTTCTTTTTCAAATAAGGAAAGCAAGAGAACGAAGAAAAATTGATAATAGGAGTAAATTCGAAAATTGTTTAAAATTGCATGCTCTATCTGAATCACAAAAGAAAAAATGTGGGTTCAGTGTCCCTTTAAGGCCTTCTTCTTCACTAAAATTGATTCCCTCCAGGCTGGCATGGACACTCTTACTTGTAAAATACAGTATTCCACCAGGCTTACTTTCGAGGAGCAGAGGATCTCCAACATGATAGACAAGCAGTCTACAGTGTCCAACTCTATAAGCCAACTACTGAGACAGAACTAATATTTACATGAAAAAGTTAAAGACCTTGGAAATTGCAGCAGTCACAATAACCATAGCATTGTCAATGTACCAGAATCAATTTAAAAAAAAAGGCTTGTTGGAATTCACGGCTTTGACTCTCCCGGGGCTCCTGTTAATGAACCCAGATCACCTTCCACTGGACATTAAGAGAGCCCATTGCATTGGTCTTTAAAATGGGTTTATTAATCTAGCCACTAGACTTCACCAGGTTATGTTCAGACATTTGAATATGACCTGGTGAAGTCTACCACTAGATTTCCCCAGGTCATATTCAAATTCCTGAACTAGCAGTAAAAACTTTCCTTGTTACTGGCTTACAGGGCACATAAAACGGAAGTTAAATTCGAGGAACATAAGCTTAGCTGCTGATATTTCAGAACTTCTCAGCTGAGGTGTCCAAGCTAAGGAAAGACTTTGCCACTTTGTGCTTTAAATTGTATGAGCAAGACTGACAAGTGGCTCTCCTTTATCCAGCATAACTCAGGCTTCAAACCTCTTCTGGAGCCAAATTTTTCTGCACTCCAAAGGAGCTTCAGGATTACCTGGACGTGGAAAACCAGCAAGGTGCTAGATGAAGTGTTAAGGGTAATCCTAGAAGATTATTCCAAAGGGGCATTAAAAATGGAGGGAATTGTGACCCATTTATTCTTTTTGTCAGTCTTAGTGTTTTGTCAGCACTAGGGATATGCTTACAAGGATTAGATTTTTTTTTTACCAGGAGATGTGACAATCAATGTCAATATAAGTTGCCTAGGGGTTATATTAACATTGATTATAAGTTGCCTAGGGGTGGTCAGTTAGCTTTGAGCTTACATTCCTGCGGGTGTACGTCGGAGGGCGGAGTCACGCATAGCGTGAGCGTACTGAGCAGGAGCGCGAAATAGGGAAAGCACTGTTTGCTACACACCCCAAGCCGTTTTGTGGCTCCTTGGTGGAAATCACAGTTTTTTCACCCGGAGACAGATTCAAAGATATCAGAGTCACTAGCTGGTACACCACGCAAACGCCGACATTTGGCCAGTTTCCAAGGCCGTACCCTCCAGAAGCCAGAATAAGATAGGAGGGCTAAAACAGGAGAAAGACAGACGGGACTCACGGCCATATACAGCTGACACCGCAGGAGAGGTGAGTCGGCTCTGCCTTTGGTTACCGAGAGTATGCTTCCATGATCTCTGGTTGAGCTGAGAAGTGGGACGATCAGGGAATCCTGGTACCTCGCTTTACTCTACTCCCAGAGTATTAGACACTGGGCATATTGGCTAGGACCCTAGCTGAGAGAGAGGCTTGGTGAGGTCAAATCTCAGGAGCACCGCATCTTACTCCTATAGTTCTTAAAGACACAGGAGCCACACTCTAGGAGAAGTCCTGGAAAGTAAAGGCTTGGAAACCAACGGATAATAAGATAAGTCCATACATTTCTTACCGATTGTGATTATTTAAAAGGGACATACACAAAGTACACAAAGTCAAACAAGGGCTTCCTATCTATTCCCCAACTAAGGGAAAGGAAAGAAAGAGAGAAGGGAAGGGAAGGAGGGAGAAAAGGAAAAAAAAAAGAAAAAAAAGACTACAAATATTCTCTGTTATTAATATCCTGCTGTATGGATGGTGGGCTAAGAACTCTCCCGTTTTAAAGATACAGTAACAGCTTCCAAAGACTGGATAAAAGAACTGTTACATGAATGATACAAGTCAAAATGTTTAATTCCTTGATATACCTGACTAGCATACTGGAATAGTGCTGAAAGGGTCAATATAGTGGTCCTGTTTGTTTGTTTAATGAAATTCTGTCTCACCTTGTCTGATGTCAGATATGTTAGGTTAAATCAATATTGCAGGACATAGTACAGCTACTTGGATAGCTGAGAATTTTGTGACCCTCTCTTTTTTTTCTTCCAGAACTGTCTAAAAATATAGGAATAATATCAAAGGGGTTAATATGTTTTGTGTGTATACATATTGAAAATCTGTTTGACCCAGAACAAGGTTGGAAATGTTAGTTTAGCCTAATGATGAAAGATATATTATAGCTACCAGGATATCTGCGAATCCAAGTAATTAAAGAAGTTTACATATTTTCCTAAGACAAGTAGATATAATGAGGCCCATTTATCAAGCTCCGAATGGAGCTTGAGGGCCCATGTTTCTGGTGAGTCTTCAGACTCGCCAGAAACGCAAATTATGGAGCAGCGTTCTAAAGACCGCTGCTCCATAAGCCTGTCCGCCTGCTCTGATGAGGCGAGCAGAGATCGCCACAATTCAACCCGATCAGGTACGATCGGGTTGATTGACACCCCCTGCTAGCGGTCGATTGGCCGCGAGTCTGCAGGGGGTGCCATTGCACCAGCAGCTCACAAGAGCTGCTGGTGCAATGCTGAATACAGAGAGCATATTGCTCTCCGCATTCAGCAAGGTCTGTCGGACCTGATCCGCACTGTCGGATAAGGTTAGACAGACCTTTGATAAATAGGCATCATTAGCTGAAATTATCTGCCTGGTATATTACTATATACAGTAATAGGGGGTCAGACTATCTCACAGACTGTGGGCACAGGGTACCTCCTTTTGCATACATGTAATTTGATTCACAATTTCTTTCTGTGTTTTAATTATAAAATATATATATATATATATATCAAATTCCCTTTTTTTGGGGGGTGGGGGTGGGGGGGCCCTTCTTAGATTCTTGCACCTGGGCCCTGTGGTTTTTAGTTACGCCTCTGCAAGCCGCATCTTCTATCTTCATCCTTCCGGCGATGAGCGGCTCCATCTTGAAGACCTCCGGCGCGGAGCATCCTTTGAGCACGACGGACTAACGTCGAATGACGGTTCCTTTAAATGACGTCATCCAAGATGGCGTCCTTCGAATTCCGATTGGCTGATAGGATTCTATCAGCCAATCGGAATTAAGGTAGGAAAAATCCGATTGGCTGATGTAATCAGTCAATCGGATTGAAGTTCAATCCGATTGGCTGATTGGATCAGCCAATAGAATTGACGTCGCATTCTATTGGCTGATCCAATCAGCCAATCAGATTGAGCTTCAATCCGATTGGCTGATTAAATCAGCCAATCAGATTTTTCCTACCTTAATTCCGATTGGCTGATAGAATCCTATCAGCCAATCGGAATTCGATGGACGCCATCTTGGATGACGTCATTTAAAGGAACCGTCATTCGTCGTTAGACCGTCGTGCTGGAAGGATGCTCCGTGCCGGAGGTCTTCAAGATGGAGCCGCTCATCGCCGGAAGGATGAAGATAGAAGATGCCGCTTGGATGAAGACTTCTGCTGGATGGAGGACCTCTTCTACCCCGATCGGATGAAGACTTCTGCCCGGCTGGAGGACCACTTGTGCCCGGATCGGATGAAGAGTTCGGCCCGGCTGGGTGAAGATCGGCTCAAGGTAGGGTGATCTTCAATGGGGTAGTGTTAGTTTTTTTTAGGGGGGGGGGGGTTTAGAGTAGGGATGTGTGGGTGGTAGGTTGTAATGTTGGGGGGGTATTGTATTTATTTTTTTTTACAGGTAAAAGAGCTGATTACTTTGGGGCAATTCCCCGCAAAAAGCCCTTTTAAGGGCTGGTAAAAGAGCTGATTACTTTGGGGGCAATGCCCCGCAAAAGGCCCTTTTAAGTGAAATTTGTAATTTAGTTTAGGGTAGGGAATTTTATTATTTTTGGGGGCTTTTTTATTTTATTAGGGGGCTTAGATTAGGTGTAATTAGATTAAACTTCTTGCAATATTTTTTAATGTTTTGTAATTTAGTGTTTGTTTGTTTTTGTAATATAGTTTAGTTTATTTAATTGTATTTTATTTTAGATCATTGTAGTTAATTTATTTAATTAATTTATTGATAGTGTAGTGTTAGGTGTATTTGTAATTTAGGTTAGGATTTATTTTACAGGTAAATTTGTAATTATTTTATTTAGGTAGCTATTAAATAGTTATTAACTATTTAATAGCTATTGTACCTAGTTAAAATAAATACAAAGTTGCCTGTACAATAAAAATAAACCCTAAAATAGCTATAATGTAATTAATTAGGGTTTATTTTATAGGTAAGTATTTAGTTTTAAATAGGATTAATTTATTTAATTATAGGAATATTTATTTAGATTAATTTTAATAATATTTATGTTAGGGGGGTGTTAGGGTTAGACTTAGGTTTTGGGGTTAATTAATTTAATATAGTGGCGGCGGTGTAGGGGGGGGCAGGATTAATAAATAATAATAATAAATGTAATGTAGGTGGCGGAGGGCTCCGGGTGCGGCGGTATAGGGGTTAAACAATTAATTTATTTGTGGTGGGGTCCGGGATCGGCAGGATAGGGGTTAATAACTTTATGTAGGGGGCGGCAGATTAGGGGTTAATAAGTATAATGTAGGTGGCGGCGGGGTCCGGGGGCTGCGGTTTAGGGGTTCATATATTTATTATAGTTGCGGAGGGTCCGGGAGTGGCGGTTTAGGGGTTAATACGTATAATGTAGGTGGTGGCGGTGTTGGGGTGGCGGTTTAGGGGTTAATAAGTATAAAGTAGGTGGCGGGGGTGTAGGGGGGCATATTAGGGGTGTTTAGACTCGGGGTACATGTTAGGGTGTTAGGTGCAGACAGTTCCCATAGAAATCAATGGGATATCGGGCAGCAGCGAACATGAGCTTTCGCTGCTGTCAGACTCCCATTGATTCCTATGGGATCCGCCGCCTCCAGGTACGCTGGAATAGTGGCGAACGTACCTGCTAGTTCTTTGATAACTAGCAAAAGTAGTCAGATTGTGCCGAACTTGCATTCGGGAACATCTGTAGTGACGTAACCATCGATCTGTGTCGGACTGAGTCCGGCGGATCGTATGTTACGTCACTAAATTCTACTTTTGCAGGGCTGTAGGGCTTGATAACTACAGCGAATCAGCCTCGCCACAAATACGCTGCGGAATTCCAGCGTATTTGCGGTTGACGGCTTAATAAGTAGAGGCCTATATCTTGTTTGCAATAATAAGCAAGATTGCTTCAAGTACTTTTTCTGCTTTATCTGTTTTTTTTTTAATTATTATTTTATTTAGGTACATACAGTCAATTGTAGAGCAATTTAAAGTTTAGATGTAAGAGGGAATATCCCTGGCTTTTTTGCTGATGTTGTCCCTCTCTTTCACCAATTCTTTAGTTTTTTGTATTATTCACAATACACACGATAGGCACGGTACACACACAGAAACACGCATCATTTTTAGCACAAGGTCTGTGACAAACTCTTTGTTGGTTTCTTTTTCCTTCTTTCTCTGCCATCTTATATAAACACAAGTGTTATAATAAATGCTACACATAATAAGAGAAACTACATCCTTTTTTCCTTAAAAAATAAATAAATAAAATCACTGATTCTGGGATAACTGATTCACTTACAGAACACTCTATTACACGAATGGACACATATTTAAACAGTAATACAAGTAAATCTCCAGGGATGCCCCTAAAGCTAAAGATAAAAAGACTAAAGGTAATATAGACACCTCTTCAGATAAAATAACGGAAATGCCCACTGCCCAGGTGATAGTTGACTCACAGGGGCCTATCTATCACAGGGGCCCGTGTTTCTAGCGAGTCTTCAGACTCGCCAGAAACAGCAGTTATGAAGCAGCGGTCACAAAGACCGCTGCTCCATAACCCTGTCCGCCTGCTCTGAGCAGGCGGACAGGAATCGCCAGAAATCAACCCGATTAAGTACGATCGGGTTGATTGACACCCCCTGCTGGCAGCCGATTGGCCGCGAGTCAGAAGAGGGCGGCGTTGCACCAGCAGCTCTTGTGAGCTGCTGGTGCAATTGTGAATACGGAGAGCGTATTGCTCTCCGCATTCAGCGAGGTCTTGCGGACCTGATCCGCAGTGTCGCATCAGGTCCGCAAGACCTTTCTTAAATAGGGGCCACAGAGTCTAGTTAAGCAAATAATGGAGTCAATATTACCCTAGTTTGACCATCTTGGATCTTACAACAGAAGTGTGGCAATTCTCTGTGAGAATTTCAAAGGCAGAAGCCAGAATCTCAGATCTGGAAGATCAAACAAATATACAAGACCAAAATATTAAGTCAAATTCAAGCGTTCAAATTCAAGCGTTACAGAACAAATTTGAGGCGATGGAAGATAGAGCAAGGATACATAATCTAAGGGTTATAGGGCTACCTGAGCTCTGAGTTTCAAGATCTTATTCATTTTGCTGCAGTAATACTTCCCAAAGAGCTTGGGATGCAGACACAGAATACTCTGATACTAGTAGAGAGAGCCCACAGATTAGGTACTCTTAGAGAGGGAAGGAGAGACAAAGTTGGGAAAAGAACAGTTTTAATAAAATTCTTACATTTCCGAGACAAAATAAATATTTTAAAAAGCTATATAAAGAAAATACCATTTAAAATTGGAGATGAGAATATACTTCTTTTTTAAGATTTCTCAGCCGAGACATCTAATAGTAGGAGACAAATTGCACCATTATGTTCTCAACTTATAAAAAAGGGCTTCCAGGCCACAATTGTCTATCCTGCGAAACTTAGAGTGATGGTTAATTCAGAGATCTTAATTTTTAACTCCTACCCGGAAGCGAAAGAATATGTGAATAAACTAGAGTAAAATAAGGGAAAAGCATAGAAATAAGTAGGGTCCAATGTCAGTAATTCAGAAATTTAAAATGAACATGCTAGAAATATGGTCATTTGTAGTAGGTGAATGTCTATGGACTCCCATTTTTTTCTTTTCTTTTTTATTATATATGGAATTGTCTTTTTTTTTCTTTCTCTTCTTTCATGCCATTGCCATTCCCCCCTCGGTTCCTTCCCCTCATGTCCCCTACTCCCTTCCCTTTTCTGGAAAGAATTATAAGGCATTGGTTTAGAGAGCTTGGTTAAATATAGATAAAAAAGTTTTAAATATTATATCATGGAATGTGGGGGTAGTAACATCCCCAATCAAGAGAAAGAGAGTTGTAAGCCACTTGCAACGGCATCATCCCGATATAGCGATTATCCAAGAGACGCATCTATTGTCTGCAGAAATGGCAAAATTTCAATCTAAATGGATCGGAGCAGGTTATCTCCACCACGTATGATAGGAGAAAGAATGGAGTAGCATGTTTTTTTAACAAATCTTTGGATTACAAGATTATTGCCCCAGATTTAGATACAGGGGGTCGTTTTATGATTATTCACTTTGAAGTCTCCGGTTTTCAAATATGTCTTATGCAATGTTTATGGCCCAAATCAAATGGATGCTGGATTCTGGGAGACACTATATCTTAAATTGCTACCCTATATCAATCAAAATTGTTAACCCCTAAACCGAGGCCCTCCCGCATCGCAAACACTATAATAAAAATTGTAACCCCTAATCTGCCACTCCGGACACCGCCGCCACCTACATTATATTTATGAACTCCTAATCTGCTGCCCCAACATCACCGACACCTACATTATGTTTATTAACCCCTAATCTGCCGCCCCAACGTCGCCACCACTATAATAAACATATCAACCCCTAAACCGCCGCACTCCCGTCTCGCAAACATTAGTTAAATATTATTAACCCCTAATCTGCCGTCCCTAACATCGACGCCACCTACCTACATTTATTAACCCCTAATCTGCCGCCCCCAACGTTGCCGCCACTATATTAAAGTTATTAACCCCTAATCTGCCGCCCCCAACGTCGCCGCCACTATATTAAAGTTATTAACCCCTAAATCTAAGTCTAACCCTAACCCTAACACCCCCTAACTTAAATATAATTTAAATAAGTCTAAATAAAATTACTATCATTAACTAAATTATTCCTATTTAAAACTAAATACTTACCTATAAAATAAACCCTAAACTAGCTACAATATAACTAATAGTTACATTGTAGCTAGCTTAGGGTTTATTTTTATTTTACAGGCAAGTTTGTATTTATTTTAACTAGGTAGAATAGTTATTAAATATTTATTAACTATTTAATAGCTACCTAGCTAAAATAAATACAAAAGTACCTGTAAAATAAAACCTAACCTAAGTTACACTAACAGCTAACACTACACTATAATTAAATAAATTAGCTAAACTAACAACAATCAAATCAATTAAAATAAATTAGCTAAAGTACAAAAACCTCCCACTAAATTACAGAAAATAATAAACAAATTACCAGATATTTAAACTAATTACACCTAATCTAATAGCTCTATCAAAATAAAAAAGTCCCCCAGATCGTATGTTACGTCACTAAATTCTACTTTTTGCCGGGCTGTAGGGCTTGATAACTACAGCGAATCAGCCTCACCACAAATACGCTGCAGAATTCCAGCGCATTTGCGGTTGATGGCTTGATAACTAGAGGCCTATATCTTGTTTGCAATAATAAGCAAGATTGCTTCAAGTACTTTTTCTGCTTTATCTGTTTTTATTTGTTTTTAAATGTTATTTAGGTACATACAGTCAATTGTAGAACAATTTAAAGTTTAGATATAAGAGGGGATATCCCTGGCTTTTGGTTGTCCCTCTCTTTCACCAATTCTTTAGTTTTTTGTATTATTCACAATACACACGAAAGTGTTATAATAAATGCTACACATAATAAGAGAAACTACATCCTTTTTTCCTTAAAAAATAAATAAATAAATAAAAATCACTGATTCTGGGATCACTGATTCAATTACAGAACACTCTATTACACGAATGGACAAATATTTAAACAGTAATACAAGTAAATCTCCAGGGATGCCCCTAAAGCTAAAGATAAAAAGACTAGAGGTAATATAGACATCTTTTCAGATAAAATAACGAAAGGAGCTTGATGGCCCGTGTTTCTGGCGAGTCTTCAGACTCACCAGAAACAACAGTTATGAAGCAGCGGTCACAAAGACCGCTGCTCCATAACCCTGTCCGCCTGCTCTGAGCAGGCGGACAGGAATCGCCAGAAATCAACCCGATCAAGTACGATCGGGTTGATTGACACCCCCCTGCTGGCGGCCGATTGGCCACGAGTCAGAAGAGGGCAGCGTTGCACCAGCAGCTCTTGTGAGCTGCTGGTGCAATTGTGAATACGGAGAGCGTATTGATCTCCGCATTCAGCGAGGTCTTGCGGACCTGATCCGCAGTGTCGGATCAGGTCCGCAAGACCTTTCTTAAATAGGGGCCACAGAGTCTAGTTAAGCAAATAATGGAGTCAATATTACCCTAGTTTGACCATCTTGGATCTTACAACAGAAGTGTGGCAATTCTCTGTGAGAATTTCAAAGGCAGAAGCCAGAATCTCAGATCTGGAAGATCTAACAAATATACAAGACCAAAATATTAAGAGCCAAGAAAGTCAAATTCAAGCGTTACAGAACAAATTTGAGGAGATGGAAGATAGAGCAAGGATACATAATCTAAGGGTTATAGGGCTACCTGAGCTCTCTGAGTTTCAAGATCTTATTCATTTTGCTGCAGTAATACTTCCCAAAGAGCTTGGGATGCAGACACAGAATACTCTGATACTAGTAGAGAGAGCCCACAGATTAGGTACTCTTAGAGAGGGAAGGAGAGACAAAATAAAATTCTTAAATTTCCAAGACAAAATAAATATTTTAAAAAGCTATATAATGAAAATACCCTTTAAAATTGGAGATGAGAATATACTTCTTTTTTAAGATTTCTCAGCCGAGACATCGTAGGGTCCAATGTCAGTAATTCAGAAATTAAAAATGAACATGCTAGAAATATGGTCATTTGTAGTAGGTGAATGTCTATGGACTCACATTTTTTTTATTTTCTTTTTTATTATATATGGAATTGTCTTTTTTTTTCTTTCTCTTCTTTCATGCCATTGCCATCCCCCCCCCCCCCCCTCGGTTCCTTACCCTCATGTCCCCTACTCCCTTCCCTTTTCTAAAATGAATTATAAGGCATTGGTTTAGAGAGCTTGGTTAAATATGGATAAAAAAGTTTTAAATATTATATCATGGAACGTGGGGGTAGTAACATCCCCAATCAAGAGAAAGAGTTTTGTAAGCCACTTGCAACGGCATCATCCCGATATAGCGATTATCCAAGAGACGCATCTATTGTCTGGAGAAATGGCAAAATTTCAATCTAAATGGATCGGAGCAGGTTATCTCCACCACGTATGATAGGAGAAAGAATGGAGTAGCATGTTTTTTTAACAAATCTTTGGATTACAAGATTATCGCCCAAGATTTAGATACAGGGGGTCGTTTTATGATTATTCACTTTGAAGTCTCCGGTTTTCAAATATGTCTTATGCAATGTTTATGGCCCAAATCAAATGGATGCTGGATTCTGGGAGACACTATATCTTAAATTGCTACCCTATATCAATCAAAATTGTTATAATAGCTGGATACTTCAATATGACATTGCATGCCAAACTAGATAGACTGAATGTAACAATCCTTAAACGTTATCAAAAACAAGCTAAATTCTAGAGAACCTTCTGTAAGAACCAAGCGGCTAGATTACGAGTTGTGCGTTAGGGTAAAAAAGCACCGGTAAGAGGTCCTAACGCTGCTTTTTTACGCCCGCTGGTATTACGAGTCTTGACGGTTTAGGGGCCCCGCACACTTTTTTGGCCTTACCGCAAAACGACTTACGTAAACTTCTTAAAGTCTTTTTTCTATGGGACTTCCATAGCGCCGGTATTACGAGTCTGTCCTGGGAGGCCAAAAAGTGAGCGGTACACCCTACCCTGTCAAGAGTCCTAACGCATTTTAAAGTCAGTAGTTAAGAGTTTTATGGTACAACGCCGTAACATAAAACTCATAACTAAAGTGCTAAAAAGTACACTAACACCCATAAACTACCTATTAACCCCTAAACCGAGGCCCTCCCGCATCGCAAACACTATAATAAAAATTTTAACCCCTAATCTGCCGCTCCGGACACCGCCGCCACCTACATTATATTTATGAACTCCTAATCTGCTGCCCCCAACATCGCCGACACCTACATTATATTTATTAACCCCTAATCTGCCGCCACTATAATAAACATATTAACCCCTAAACCGCCACACTCCCGCCTCGCAAACATTAGTTAAATATTATTAACCCCTAATCTGCCATCCCTAACATCGCCGCCACCTATCTACATTTATTAACCCCTAATCTGCCGCCCCCAATGTCGCCACCACTATATTATAGTTAATAACCCCTAAATCTAAGTCTAACCCTAACACCCCCTAATTTAAATATAATTTAAATAAGTCTAAATAAAATTGCTATCATTAACTGAATTATTCCTATTTAAAACTAAATACTTACCTATAAAATAAACCCTAAGCTAGCTACAATATAACTAATAATTACATTGTAGCTAGCTTAGGGTTTATTTTTATTTTACAGGCAAGTTTGTATTTATTTTAAATAGGTAGAATAGTTATTAAATAGTTATTAACTATTCAATAGCTACCTAGCTAAAATAAACACAAAAGTACCTGTAAAATAAAACCTAACCTAAGTTACACTAACACCTAACACTACACTATAATTAAATAAATTATCTAAACTAACAACAATCAAATCAATTAAAATAAATTAGCTAAAGTACAAAACCCCCCCCACTAAATTACAGAAAATAATAATTATTTAGTTAATGATAGGAATTTTTATTTATATTTATTGTAATTATATTTAAGTTAGGGGGTGTTAGGGTTAAGGTTAGACTTTGGTTTAGGGGTTAATACATTTAGTATAGTGGCGGCGACGTTGGGGGCAACAGATTAGGGGTTAATAAATGTAGGTAGGTGGCGGCGATGTTAGGGACGGCAGATTAGGGGTTAATAATATTTAACTAATGTTTGCGAGGCAGCAGTGCGGCGGTTTTGGGGTTAATATGTTTATTATAGTTGCGGCGATGTTGGGGGTAGCAGATTAGGGGTTAATAAATATAATGTAGGTGTCGGCGATGTTGGGGGCAGCAGATTAGGGGTTCATAAATATAATGTAGGTGGAGGCGGTGTCCGGAGCGGCAGATTAGGGGTTACAATTTTTATTTTACTGTTTGTGATGCGGGAAGGCCTCGGTTTAGGGGTTAATAGGTAGTTTATGGGTGTTAGTGTACTTTTTAGCACTTTAGTTATGAGGTTTATGTTACAGCGTTGTACCATAAAACTCTTAACTACTGACTTTAAAATGCCTTAGGGATCTTGACAGGGTAGGGTGTACTTTTTGGCCTCCCAGGACAGACTCGTAATACCGGCGCTATGGAAGTCCCATCGAAAAAAGACTTTACAAAGTTTATGTAAGTTTTTTTGCGGTAAGGCCAAAGAAGTGTGCGTTGACCCTAAACCTTCAAGACTCGTAATACCAGCGGGCGTAAAAAGCAGCATTAGGACCTCTTAACGCTGCTTTTTTACCCTAACACACAACTCGTAATCTAGCCGAAAGCTTCCTTAAACTACTAAATGGCTTGCATATATAGTTAAAGCACGTAAAAAGAAAAACCACATAGTGGCCATTAAAAACAAAGTAGGAAGATTTGTATCTAAAGAGGATATAGTTAAAATATTCCATAACTTTTTCCAGGAAGTGTACACCTGCACAGGAGTAAATAGTAAGGAAAAAGATGCCTTTTGGGAGAAAATTAAATTGCCTAAACTGTCTAAAGAGAGCTTAGATAGTTTAAATGCACCAATTTCACAGGAAGAAATCCACAACGGGATTCAACATATGGCATTGCATAAGGCCCCAGGACCTGACCAACTGCCTTCTGAATTCTATAAAATATTACAAGATTCTATTTTATCAGTATTACAAGACCTGTTTAATGAGTACTATACACAAAATAAAATGTCTTCATCTTACTTCTCCTCTTCTATAATAACACATACTTAAAAAGGATAAAGATCCAGAGTTGTTGGACGCGTATAGACCCATCTCCCTAATAAACAACGACTATAAACTATTAACAGCTATAGTAGCTAATAGACTTAAACTTATTTTGGACCCTCTTATACCCACAAACCAATCGGGATTTATGCCAGGAAGGAACCCCACAAAAAATATGCGGAGTGCTCACAGTTATTGAGCTTATATGGTGTAATAAATCTAAATTAAGGGAGAATAAAGATGCGGCAATATTTACAATTGACGCAGAAAAAGCCTTTGATTCCATCACATGGGATCATCTCTTTACCTCTATAGACAAATTTGGTCTAACAGGGCATTTTAAAGAATTTGTACAAATGATATATACTAAGCCAATTTCGAGACTTTCAATTAATGGGCAATATTCCCCTACGATTAATATCTCTAAAGGCACAAGACAAGGATGCGCTTTATCTCCCTTACTTTTTAAACTTGCAATCGAGCCATTAGCAATTAGTTTAAGAAAGGATTTTGAAGGCATATTTCTGGGGGGAAGGAAAGTAGTGTTACCACTTTATGCGGATGACTTATTAGTATTTATAGAAAACACCCGGAAAAATATTCCTACTTTATTAGACATTATACATCACTATAGCCTGTTTTCCGGCTATAAGATTAATCTCTCCAAGTCCGAAATACTCTGGCTGCATTAAAATTCAAATAGCATTCCCCTCACTCCATTTAAGGAGGCAGAAGAACAGATTAAATATTTAGGTGTTATCTTAAGCAAAAATCCAGCCAATTGGTATGAGTTAATTTATAAAAAAAAGTTTGGGTATCTGAAGCAAGAGACTTACATAACTGGAAGGCCTTACCCCTCGGTATCTCAGCAAAAATTCATTTGGTGAAGATGATCCTTCTCCCCAAAATATAATTTTTCTGTCAAAATTTACCTCTCTTTATAAAAGAGAAAGCTCTTAAGAAATTTAATTTAAACTATCTACAGTTTCTTTGGAAAGGCGGGAAAGCACGTATAGCACTGAAAAGACTAATGCAGAAAAAAGAATATGGTGGGCTCGGTTTTCCAAATATTAAACTTTATAATAGGGTATTTATGGTTAAGATCGCCTGTGATTGGTTAGTAGAAAAAGAACTAGTGTCATACCCACAACTAGAACACAATTTGATACACCCATTTTCACTAAAAGGGTTACTCCGTCTCCATCTCAATCTCAGAAACATACCCAAAGAGGTGGCTAAAAAGAAAACAGTGTATAATGTAATAGTCTCTTGGATTAAATATAACAAGGAACTTGATATTAATAACCAGTTGTCATGCTATCTCACTATACGAGGTAATCCAGACTTTGTACCTGGGCTAGAAGAAAGTATCTTTAAGAAATAGGAACAGAAGGGCTTAATTTATGTAGCGCAACTAATAGATCCAGAATTACAGACAATTAAAACATTTGATGTATTTGCACAGGAATTTGCTCTATCTCCAAAAGAATTTTATGCTTATTTACAAATTAGACATTTCTTTTATAAGTTAAAAGAGACACATGGGGTTAACTGGTCACTGGGAGCAATAGATGCCTGCCTGAAGGCATATCAAGCAGGGCTGACCCCAGTATTAATATAGTATAATCTAATAATGCAGAAAACTGGACAAAATAATTTAGAGAGATTTAAGGACAACTGGAACAAAGAGTTTAGAGAGATTTCAGTAAAAAAGATCACACTGAGTATCAAAAAAGTTCATAAAGCCTTTAACTCAATCAGCTGGAAGGAATCGCATGTGAAAATTCTTTATAGGTCATACATGATGACCCCAGCAATCATTGCAAAGTGGTCTAAACAAGATAGGATGCGATGCTCCAGATGCAGATATTAACCACTGTTTTTGGTCATGTCCCAAAATACAAAAATTCTGGAGAAGAGTTAATTTTTGGATTAATAGATTTCTGGAAAGGAAATGTAAGTTATAGCTACAATATATATTCTTTCTACACCCCAATATAAATGATATGGAGAATATAGCCCTAATTAACACGGCAATCTTGATTGGATGCAATGCCATATTGAAGTCTGGAAATCTAAATATAGTCCCATGATTTAAGAAATTACTAACAAAATAATGATACAGATGAATTTAGAGCAGTTCAATGTAAATATAACACAGGAGAAGAGGGTGGCTATTTTTTTTTCAGAAATGGGTTAAAGGGATATTGACTTTCCAAATTGGTGTCCAAAAACAGATAATTTACCCCTTTAGGAAATCTGATTATTTTAGCATGGCACTCTTAACCGGGGATTTTCCAGACTTTTGGGGAGATTGAGGGCTGTGGGGGGGGAAGAGGAGTGGATACACTATCTTTATTTATTTTTTTTCTTGTTGTTGTTTGTGTTGTTTTTGTTATAGACGAGGGATAAGTCCGCCTGATATAATAGAGGATAGAGTAAACACAGTAACAGTGATTCTTAAAGAGCTTTTTCTTTTTTGGTTTTATTGTGACAAACTGTTTTTTGTTTTATGAACACAACTATAATAAAGGAAGGAAAGAAGGGAGGGTAAGAGAAGGAGGAGAGAGGAGGTGGGGGTTTCCCCTCCCTCTGCTGTCTCTTTTTTTCTCCCTATCGTATGTTATTTTATGTCTCTTATTTTATAGATAAAATCTTAACAATGTGGATTACATCTTATCCTTTTTGTGCAAATATAACGTGTAACACTGATTTTTCCTTTTTGGATGATCACTCCTATTTTTTAAATGTAATATCAACCTTCCCCCTGTGTGGGGATAAACAGCAATATTATGTGTGATTGTAACCACATGTTAAATATAAATAAAGATTTTAAAAAAAAAAAGTTACCTAGGGGTGTTGGTATCTGACTGTACTCACTGTTTTTTCTTAGTATTTATATTATGTTGCTATGTTATCGTAGTGACTTTAGTAATCCTTTGTGAGGGAAAACTCTATCGTGTTCTAACTACCATAATTTTCTTGAATTACCTTCAGAAGGGTACCTGCTGCCACGGACGGGGAATGAGTTGGCCGTGGATCTGCTCCTAACAGATTGTTGCCTGCACTGCAAATACCACATGTTAAAAACCTTCACCTTAGGCAGGGTATTACTAGCTCTCATGCCTCTGGCTTCGTACACCTAGGTGGGACAAGTGATTCAGACCTCTTGCTCCCCTCAATTATACATGTGCTCTGTGATGTTTACTTTTTCCTATCCTTTAATACTATGGCCATAAATTATAACATAATATCCTGGAATGTGGGAGGAATTACCTCCCCGATAAAAGGGGCAAAATACCACAATGCTTCTACCAAGAAAATAACAGCACAGATGGTTTCTAAACTTCTGATGCTTATACTCAATATCTCCGCTACCTTACCACCCAAAATAGACAATTATAATATAAACTAAAGTAAAAAAAGGATACCTTCTTACAACTACAAGCTCAGGCATTCAATGTCCATAGAAAAAGTAGAAAAGGTTTATTGCTATGGTAATAAAACTGGGAAGCTATTGGTGAATATGGTGAGGCTTTGTACTCCTAAGTCCATAATAGCATCCATCCAACAGGAACACAGTTTAAGACGAAAACTGTGGATATATTAAAGGAATTGATGACCTACTACAAATATCTACATGCTAGGCAGTAGATTACAGAGCAAGCAGGAGCGGAACTACAATTGGTGCAGGAGGGGCAGTTGCACCAGGGCCCAAGTACTGGGGGGGTATGGCATCCAGTCTTTACATAGGTGTGTCCAGAATGTGTACAATCCTAATGTAGGGAGTCTTTTATTGGTGCAGGTTGTATATATATATATATATATATATATATATATATCTATGCATATTATTTATTTTGTATTACTACTGAGTTACCCTTATAGGGCCCCCAAAAAATTGCACCGGGGCCCTCTGTTGCATAGGTCAGCTACTGGGAGCAAGATAAACAGCTGTTCTGTAAACTCAAAAGTTGTTAGATGAGCAACAGTCTTATTTAAATGTCCCTATTCAACTCCAAAAGGTTCTTAAAGCCATAAAAAATCTTAATTGGGAAAATCTGCATGTCACAACAAACTCCCTACACAGTACTACTATAAAATTATCAGCATTGACATAGCCCCTACCTTAGCCACCATGTTTTTAAATTACCTATCTGGGCAGATTCGGCCTGATATTTGTTTTGTGGAAGTGTACATCTGTGTGCTTCCAAAGCTTGAGAGGAACCCCGCCCTCCCTTCTTCATACAGACCTATCTTGCTCCTTAATAGCGATTACAAACTGTTTACCAAGATCTTAGAATATAAGCTTGAGGATGTTCTACAGTTTTTGATACATGCTGATCAGACTCGGTTAATAAAATAACCTTCATCTCGCTGTAATTTCTTACTATTGGCATAAACACCATACAGAAATAAGGACACCTGGAACTAACACAGGCCTTTTGGCTGTCAACTCTGAAAAGACATTTGACAGAGTGGAGTGGGATCACATTTACACTTCATTAGAACGATTCAGCATTACTGGGAATTTCTAAGCAATGATTCAACAATTATACCCTGCCCTCTACTTCCCTTATAATTAATGGGGAATATCACCTCCGTTTGTACTTGGAAAATGGATACCAGGCACGGGTGCCCGTTGTATCCACTAATTTTTAATTTGGTGATAGAGCCGTTAACTTGATACATCAGGTATAGTGAAGGATTCAAACTTATCAAGCAGACTATACATCTGTCACTTTATGTGGATGACCTCTTGCTTTATGTAAATAATCCTACAGTAAATATCCCCATAGTATTGGAAATTATGACTAGATTCAGAAACTTCTCTGGCTACAAAATCAATATAGACATATCTCAGGTGACTTGGCTATGTCACACTCATAGCATCTCCTTACAACATACTAATCTGAAAATAACATCAGGTACCTTTAAATATCTTGGTATTCAGCTTCACATCAATCTGCATCATTTGTATCATCTGACCATTGATAAAGCCATTACCAGCATTGAGAACCTTCTGTGCAGCTAGCACACTCTTCCTCTTTATTTGACTAGTAGAATACACCTTCTCAAAATGATTGCCTTACTTAAAATCCTACATCCATTCCACATGCTCCCTCTTCTCATGACAAGTAAGGATATTCATACCTTATCAGTTTTATTTGACACATTTATTTGGAGACAAAAAAACATAGGATTAGTAGATTTAGCTTGGCAATGGCGATAGAAAAAAGGAGGCATACGATCACCTAACATTCAATGGTATAACTGGGCCTCCCTCACTAAAGTTGTTATAGACTGGCTAACATGCTCTAATCATTTATGTTCACTATTAGAGTGAGAGATCACATACCCCATCCATCCCGCTTACCTCTCGCACTCTAAAATATCCTCTCTTCCCCTACATATCAAGCAAAATGTTATTTTTAGGGACCCTCTAAGGGCCTGGGCTGAGATATGCAGGTTTTGGGGCATAGACTTCAAAGTCAGCAAATACCTACCTATCCAAGGTGTGATAACCAGGGTTAACCAACCTTGCAGCAGTCACTTGTTTGGCACAGAAAGGGTTAACAGACCCTTTCCACTTTCACTAATCTGTTACAGTCTAGCCACTCCAGGCAATCCTGTGACTTAATTCAGTGGGTGCAAGGGTTAACAACACTCTCTAGTCTGTCCTAGACTTAGGAAAAAAACAAACTTTAATGCCCCCCACACTAAAACTATCTCTTAGCTGCTACCACTTACAATTTATTTATGGTAAATCTTAAAGAAAAACCCAGACTTACAAACTAAATCCCAGAATTAAATTTAGCAAAAAATCATCTAAAAACACTGTCTTAATACTACCAGTCTCTTTCAGTAACGTGGTTCAAATATTAGACAAAGGCAAAAAAAGGGGAATGTTTATTATGAGAAAAAATTAGCACGGTGCATAATTAATAAAAAGATTTTAACAAATGTACACAAGCAAACAGTTTTAAAATAAAAAGGAGAAATAACAGAAACCTTATACTTTACTAGCTTTTGTATCTGCGCCAGGGAGCTTGGCCAGGACATGTGGTCATTCACTCTGTTGATACACAGCCTCCCATGTAAGAATGAACAACTTGAATTCTTAAACACAAAATTTTATACCTGTTTCTCTGATATCAAATTGCTTGACCCAACCTTCTTACAGAGGGCCAGAAATATCCACTCCCCTCTTTTTACCAGAAATATCTACTTCCCTCTTTTTATGATGTCATAAAGTTCAGATTCTTTGGCTGAAATTATAGAACACCTTATAACTTCTGATATGCATATTCAGCGCATACACCTATATAGTCAATTTCCCAGTGGCATTATGAGAATTAGTTTGGTACCAAATATGACATGGTTGTCATATTTTCTTCATCTAGTGTCATAACAAGGTTAAAAGCATGTCTCAAAATGTACTACTGTCCTCTTATTGACCTTATCTAGCTCTGGGTATAGTGCACTGCTTATCATTTCTTGTGTTGACACTTTTACTAACTTGATGCATGCAATAACACTTGGTCAAGTGGAACATAGAAACTATTTATTAGGGGTCTGGCCTATCAAAGGGATAACACACCAACACATTTCTTCTGGAAAAAAACACATGTTTTTAACACACAGTATTCATGGCACAAGGTTACCCTAATTTTCCTGGATTCAGCACAGAAGCCTTTTAGAAATGCGATTGTTGCAAACTTACTTCTGTAGCATAATCACTACACCCTGCACCTTTTGCAAATTCTTCCCTTTTCAGAGATCAAGGAACAATGTGCGTTATGTCACACCCACAAATATGCATATTTTTTATTTTGTCATTACATACAATCACTCTTTTCTACTGGTCTTATAACTTCTGTGTCCAATATGGACTGGCTTTACACTTAAGCTAAGCAAGGATCTCACTCTGTCAAACTAGTGCATGGTTGTTTGTAGAGAATATGGCTCCATGGGCAAAATTCCAAAATGCGCCATCTAAGTCTTTACAGACACACATATGCATATATAAAAATACACACACATGCAGACATATAAATACACACATACATACATATACTGTAAATACACACACACATATATACAGACATTTACATACACACTCACATATATACAGATACACACACACATACAGACATATAAATACTCACACATATACACACACACTCAGATATATAAATATACACACACACATATATACAGACAAACACACGCACAGACATAAATACACACACAACACACACACACATACATACAGACATATAAATACACACATACAGTACATACACACACATACAGACATAAAAACACACAACACACACACATATATATATATATAAAGACATATACATACACACTCACATGTATACAAACACACACACACACACACACATATATACAGACATATAAATACACATACACATACACACACATACACACACATAAAGACATACAAATACACACATACACATATATATACAGACACATACAGACATAAATACACACACACACACACATATATATATATATATATATATACACAGACATACAAACACATACAGACATATAAATACACACACACATACACATGCAGACATATAAATACACACACATATACACAGACAGACACACACACACTCACAGATATATAAATACACACACACACATATATACAGATACACACGCATACAGACATATAAATACACACACACATACAGAAACATACACACAAGCACACATTTGAGTGTATACACACACATACAGTATATATATATATACACACACACACAGACATATAAATACACACACACATATATACAGACAAACACATCTAGACATACACACACACACACATAAAGACATACACTGTCAATACATACACATATATACAGACAAATACACTCACATACAGTATATACAGACACACACATACAAACACATACAAATATATAAATATACACATACATACACACATACAAATACACTCACACAAATATACAGACACACCAGGGGCGGAACTACCAGGGGTGCAGAGGTTCACAACTGCGCCCGGGCCCCTGAGGGGGGATAGCTTCAGAAAAAAAAACTATTTTTTTTTCACTAAAAAACGTTGACCTGCCGCTGCCTGCACTGATATCATGTGAGTGTGACATGATGCTTCACTAGTGTCTCTGTCTCTGACTACAGTGGTTAGTGTTTCTGTTTTACCCATTGGTGTTTATGTTTATGTGTGTATGTATGTATGTGACTGTGTGTGTATTTATGCATGTATGTGTGTATGTGACTGTGTGTGTATTTATGCATGTATGTGTGTATGTTTGTGGAACCAGCAGATTACAGACCTTGTTACTACAGCATGGGGGGGGGGGGGATGTAAACAGTGTCACTATACAGTACCACTATATACAGTACGGGGGAGCTGGACCATGTCACAGACTACTGTGGTCACTATATTAAGTACTGGGGCAGGTAGGGTCAGGCCAGCCATCTCACCGACAGATTACAGACTGTGTCAATGACTCCCTGACTCCCTATATACTGACTCCCTATATACAGTACTGGTGGGTTAAACAGTGTCACTATATACAGTAATAGGGGGTTAGACCATCTGTGGGTACAGGGTACCCCCTTTTGCAGACATTTAATCTGATTCACAATTTTTTTCTGTGTTAAATGTTTTTTTTAAAAATATATGTATCAAATTCACATTTTTCTTTTGGGGGGGGGGGCTTCTTAGATTCTTGCACCTGGTCCCTGTGGTTTCTAGTTATCTCTGAGACACACTCACATATACAGACACATATATACATACTGGGCTCAGCAATTCCTGGGTATATAAATCATTTTCAAATAACTTTCCAGTGCACGTAGGTAGGGATACTGCTTACCCTTCAAAATAAATGTTGAATAGAAAGTCCTCAGCACCAAAAGATAAAATATAATATTTATAAACAGACTAAGCAGACTGCAATGTTTTGGCCATCTTGGCCTTAATCATGCATATACACCTTAGTTCACATCCTCAATTTATAATTAAAATCATTAATCAAGTATTCAACAGGTGAGTTTAGTGATCATGTATCCTTAACAGATCTCTATCGCCATCTAGTGGTCTCTCAACTTATAGCCTGTTATTCCTATTAAATACTATATGGAAGAAGCACAGTTATCCTTATATACAAGATAAAAGCTTACATCTTTTTGGAAAATTATTCTTACAGAAAAAAATTATCTCATATATAACTTAATTGTTTGTTATTTACAAAACACAATGGGCAAAATTACAAGTTTTGGGATACGGCTATACCGCTGAACAATTGCCCTTTGCGTGTGGAATGGCAGGTCTCCCGTATTACAAGTCGCGGTGGTACAGCTATACCGCAATCGTTTTAGCCTGTACCGCAACACTCCATTCCGCATTAAAAAAATGGCTTTTGAGTGTGCAATTTTCATTGCACCTGTATTACAGGCTTTGCAGTCGGGCTATAACGCTAGCGTTATAGCTTGTACCGCCACAATCCATTCCGCAATCAGAGACCAGTAGTTATTGATTTTGCATAAGAAACCTATTAACCCCTAAACCGTAGCCCCCCCCACATCACAACCCACTAAATTAAACTATTAACCCCTAAACTTTACACCCCCTAACTTTAAATTAAAGCTGCAACATTCTAACTACCTAAATAAAAACTTACCTGTGAAATAAAAAAACTAAACTTAAACTATAAATTGACCTTACATTACGATTTAAAAAACTAAAATAAACGAAAAATAAAAAACTTAAGTTACAAAATTTAAAAATCCTAACACCATGAAAAAATAAAAAAAAATCTAAGATTACAAAAAATAATAAACGAAATTATCCAAAATAATACAAATTAAACCTAGTCTAATACCCCTATAAAACAAAAAAGCCACCCCAAAATGAAAACACACCCTAATCTAACAATAAACTACCAATAGCCCTTCAAAGGGCCTTGTAGGGCAATGCCCTAAGTTAAACAGCTCTTTTACATAAAAAAATTAACAAAGTACCACCTAAAGTAACAGTAAAAACCCCCACACAACCAACCCCCTCCCCAAAAAAAAAACCTAAGTCTAAAAAAAACTTAAGCTACCCATTGCCTAAAGGGGCATTTGTATGGACATTGCCCTTAAAGGGCAATTGGCACTTTAGTGCCCATTAAAAAAAAGAAAAATCCCTTCTTAAAAAAAAAACAAAAAACCTAACACTAACCCCCAAAAATGTACTCACAGTTCCTGAAGTCCGGACATCCATCTTCATCCAGGCGGCAACAAGTCTTCATCCAGGCGGTTACAAGTCTTCATCCAGGCGGCGACATCTTCATCCATTGCAGGGGCATCTTCTATCTTCATCCCGGTGTCGCGGAGCTGTGGCAGCACGGAGCTGTGGCGGCACTGAGCTTTGGTGGCACGGAGCTGAGCAGGACCAGCGGTGACGACTGCATCCAGCGAGGAGCCTCCTCTTCATGCGATCTCCGCCATACACTGAAGATTGAATGCAAGGTACCTCTTTTATATTTGGGGTACCTTGCATTCCTATTGGCTGAGAGCTGCTGTACCTTTGTCTGGGTTAGTGTTAGTTTTTTTTTAGGGGTGGTTTTTTTTTAGATCAGGGCTTATTTATTTTTTAATGGACAGCAAAATAGCTGATTTAAGGGCAATGCTCATACAAATGTCCCTTTAGGGGCAATGGGTAGCTTTTTGGGTCTTTTTTATTTTCAGGGTTTGGGTGGGTAAAGGGTTGTATTGTTAGGGGTGGACTTTTTTTTTTAAAAAAAGAGCTGATTTCTTTAGGGCAATACCCTACAAAAGGCCCTATTGGTAGTGTATTCTTAGATTAGGGGGTGTTTTTATAGGGGTATTAGATTAGGTTAATTTTTTTTTTTGATAATTTTGTTTATTATTTTTTGTAATCTTAGATTTTTTTTGTTTTCATAACTTTAGACAGTTTTTTTTGTAATGTTAGGTTTTTGTGTTTTCGTAGTGTTAAGATCTTTTAATTTTGTAATTTAGGTTTTTTATTTTTGGTATATTTTATATTGTTAAAATAATAATGTTAGGTTTATTTATACCAAATAAAAGAAAAGAATGTCCAGACCGGCTCCACCTTCCACAATGCACTCTTTATTAAGCCATAAAAAAGAGCGTTACAAACGGCATAAATAAAATTGACTCTGTCAAAGCACCTACAGGCTAGAGTAAAATACAGGTAATGACAGGTACCCCCTCACATCTGACTCGTTTCGGTGGTTACCCTAATCATAGATACTGTGTGTGGTACCTGTGTAACTTTATACGAGTTCCTGTCTCACTGATTGGCTGTCTCCTACACACCTCTCTCTTTCTATTCGTCCTCTTCTAAGTTTCCCTATTGGTGCATAGAGTAGGTTTGTTTATCACATGTCCTCACTTAAGCGGGCTGATAGGTCAGCTCCATAAAGCCTGTTTACTGAAATCATTTTTAACCCGATGCACAAATTAAAGTTTCAATGTGTTATATATGCACATTATATTTTCGTAATGTTTTCATTGATACTCTGTATTATATATTCTGTATTATTTGCTCTATAATTGCTTGCGATACCTGACTAATATTAGTCATATTCTTACTATCGTAGATATGAATCGCTAGATCCTCGTTTTTAGGCTATATATGATTACAGATTTGGAGTTTTGTAGCACCTTCTTTTGTCTGGAATATGTAAATTGGCTTTATTGACAGTGACCTTGTGCATGTTTCATATGTGAATCTATGGACTACACTAGTATTATCTACCCAAATTTCATTATCTATACTCCATATAGTGAAATTAATAATTTATCAATATAGTTAGTATTTATACTTTATACAAGGAACTACTATTTTTAGCTCTACTTGTTACTAGACCCGTTACTAAGGTTAGATTATTTCCTACTACAGTTTAGACTAGTTTTAGCACCAGTTTTAGTATTGTATTTATTTTGAGCAATAGTATTGATCTACAGTCAACCTAGGTATAAAATCAATTTTTCTAATAGAAGATCTACTAATGTTGTTCTATTTTCTCCACTGTGACAATTCTTGTCACTTCTAAATGGATTATTGTTATTGGCATATTCACTGATCACCTAGGAATATATAACAAGCAATCTTACTTCTCCCAATTATTAATGAGATCCCATTTAGAATTAAAACCTAACGGTATCCTAGTACCCAGTCTAAATATCCAGTAAGCTTCTCTTTTATAGAGAAGCTTCTCTCTATCTCCTCCTCTTGGTGGTTGTCTGACCAACTCTATCGCTTGCCATTGGAAAGTGGTGATATCTTTATGTACATGAATAAAATGATAGGCTAGTGCAGAAAATTATTTTCCTCTTCTTATGTTGCTAAGGTGTTCCCTAATACGTGATCTCACCTCTCTAGTGGTGAGTCCCACGTATTGACATCTGCAAACCGAGCAAGAGATTAGATATATTATATATCCCATAGAGCAATTTATGCATTGGGATGTCTCAAACCTATGTCCTGTATTATATGACTCAAAGTATCTAGTCACTCTGATTGTATCACATGCCTTGCATAATGGACTGTTACATCTAAAGGTCCCTTTTTGTGTCAACCATGAACTCCTGTGTGTTTGATTAGGTAGCTTAGTAGGTGAAAGTATATTGCCTATAGTCATACTTCTGGTATAGGAGAAATTACAACCCCTTTCTATTATAGGTTTTAATTTGTCATCTGCTCTAAGAATTCCCAAATTTCTTCTGATTATATCACATATTTTCATATATTGATTACTGTGATTGGTTATAAAGTGTACCTGGCCTTTTTTATTTTTGTTATTTGTATTCTCTTTAGCTCTCGAGGTAGCTAGTAATTCTTGTCTTTCAGTTTTGTCAACTTGAATCTTTGCTTTCCTAATTATAGATCTGGGATAGCCTCTCTCTTCTAATTGTAAAGATAAAGTTTTACATTCTTGTTTGTATTCATCCTCATTGGAACAGTTCCTCTTCATCCTATGGAACTGTCCCTTTGCTATTCCCATAGTGATGTGTTTGGGATGATTGCTTTTTGCATGCAATAAGTTATTTTTGGTTATTGGTTTTCTATATGTTTTGGTTTGTATATACCCTTTTGCTTCATCTACAGTTAATGTAATATCCAAGTAATTTATTTTTATAGGATCACATTCCATAGTGAATGTGAGGCCTATTTCATTGGAATTGAGATATTCAAGAAAATCTGATAATTCTGCCATAGGACCATCCCATATTAGTATCAGGTCGTCAATGAATCTATGAAAGAATCTAATCCTCTCCCTGAATTTATTTTTACCTCCAAAGATGTGGGACTCTTCCCACCAACCTAAAAATAGGTTGGCATACGATGGGGCGAATTTCGCCCCCATCACTGTCCCACATCTCTGGAGGTAAAAATCTCCCTGGAACTCAAAATAATTTTGCTCCAGTAAAAACTTAACCACTCTTTTAACAAAAGAAATTTGTTCACTCTTAAGATTAGTATCTTTACATAAGAAAAATTCAATTGCCTCTAACCCATGTGTATGTGGTATTCATGAATAGAGGGAAACAGCATCAATAGTTACCCATATGTAACCTTTCTTCCACTTTATACCTGTACATAAATTTAGAAGGTGCTTGGTGTCTTGTAGATGACTCCACAGTGTCTTAACAATGGGCTGTAATATCATGTCTACCCACTCTGATAAAGGCTCCAGAATGGAGTCTATACCTGAGACAATTGGTCTACCACTTATATTTTCCAAGGTTTTGTGAACCTTAGGAAAAAAATGAACAGTGGAATCTGAGGATGTTTCTTAAGTAGGAATTCTGCTGTTGTTTTGTCAATAAACCCATATTCCAGACCATCATCTGTGAGGGACTTTATTAATTCCTGAATATGTTTAGTTGGATTTGAGGGGAGTAGCATGTAAGTTTCTGGGTCATTTAATTGACGTTTCGCTTCCCTGATATAGTCATCTTTAGACATTATCACTGTACTCCCTCCCTTATCTGACTTACGTACTACAAGGTCTGTATTCTCCTTTAATTCTTGTAGTGCCTGTCTCTGTATCTCATTCAGATTAGGGACAGTCTTGTCTGTTTCTTGATGTAATTTAACAAGATCTCTTTCTACTGACGCTTGAAACATCTCCAAGACTGACCCCCTACTCTGAATCGGATAGAACTTGGATTTATTACGAATGGGTTTAGTAATATTATTATGTTCTGTTGTTTGTTCATCTACATCTGATGTTAGTTCATGAGATTCTTTAAACAACTCGTTTAGATCATTAATAGTACATAATTCATCAAAATTGACTTCATCAAGTATTTCATTTGTGTTAGGCTCTCTATCAGGTGCTATTAAATGTTGTTGTTCCTCTAGCTCAGTTTCAAAATGTCTCCTTAATGTAAGAGTCCTGATCAGCCTATTTACATCTATGAGAGTATCAAAAATGTTAAATTTACATGAGGGTGCAAACCCTAGGCCATAGTTTAAGACTTGATATTGTGCCATCGTTAGGTCAAAACCTGAAATATTAATGACATTGCCCACTATAAACATAGTGTTTCCTTTTGAAGTGGTAATCACTTCTTTCTCTAGTTGTTTGATTTGTGTGTGCATAGTCGATAGCGATCTCTCCCTCTCTGCTCTTTTTCTAATCCCCCCCCCGTCTAATTTTTCTGGGGGTATGTGAAAACCTGCTGCATGCTAGATTCATTCTCTCTGTCATCAGTGTACTCATTCATATCCCTCTCTCTTGGTGGGCCTCTATTATCCAATTGATTGCTATTATATTTCAATGCTGGATCTGTTCTATTTCTTTGTACTTTTTGTTGTTGTAGTGGGCCCTTTACCTTAGATCGTGTTCCTATGTCTTTCTGATCTTGTGTATAGTACAAATTGGAGCTTCTCTCTATCTGACTAGACTGATTATGACTAGTAACAAACTTTTCCTTAGGTACAGGATTTTGACTCCTGATCTCATACATCTCATTATATTCAAGTCTTTGATCAGTCTCTCTATGTCTAAGATAGTTTGGATCCTCTCTCCGGATTGGTCCTGGCTGGTCACTAAAGTCCACTTTCTTCCTAGTTTCATTTCCTGTACTTTGACCTTCCACATTCTGTGGTCCTCTCGACTGAGATTTTGATCTTGATCTATTTTTCCTCATTCTTGTTCTTCCAATTCTGTTTTGGGCAGATCTGTCTCTCCTGTTCCATATAAAGACACAATTGTTTTTATAATCTTCATTGATTTTTACCTCCAGAGATGTGGGACCGCGATGGGGGCGAAATTCGCCCCATCTTATGCCAACCTATTTTTAGGTTGGTGGGAAGAGTCCCACATCTTTGGAGGTAAAAATAAATTCAGGGAGAGGATTACATTCTTTCGTAGATTCATTGATGACCTGATACTAATATGGGATGTGATCCTATAAAAATAAATTACTTGGATATTACATTAACTGTAGATGAAGCAAAAGGGTATATACAAACCAAAACATATAGAAAACCAATAACCAAAAATAACTTATTGCATGCAAAAAGCAATCATCCCAAACACATCACTATGGCAATAGCAAAGGGACAGTTCCATAGGATGAAGAGGAACTGTTCCAATGAGGATGAATACAAACAAGAATGTAAAACTTTATCTTTACAATTAGAAGAGAGAGGCTATCCCAGATCTATAATTAGGAAAGCAAAGATTCAAGTTGACAAAACTGATAGACAAGAATTACTAGCTACCTCGAGAGCTAAAGAGAATACAAATAACAAAAATAAAAAAGGCCAGGTACACTTTATAACCAATCACAGTAATCAATATATGAAAATATGTGATATAATCAGAAGAAATTTGGGAATTCTTAGAGCAGATGACAAATTAAAACCTATAATAGAAAGGGGTTGTAATTTCTCCTATACCAGAAGTATGACTATAGGCAATATACTTTCACCTACTAAGCTACCTAATCAAACACACAGGAGTTCATGGTTGACACAAAAAGGGACCTTTAGATGTAACAGTCCATTATGCAAGGCATGTGATACAATCAGAGTGACTAGATACTTTGAGTCATATAATACAGGACATAGGTTTGAGACATCCCAATGCATAAATTGCTCTATGGGATATATAATATATCTAATGTCTTGCACGGTTTGCAGACGTCAATACGTGGGACTCACCACTAGAGAAGTGAGATCACGTATTAGGGAACACCTTAGCAACATAAGAAGAGGAAAATAATGTTCTGCACTAGCCTATCATTTTATTCATGTACATAATAAAGATATCACCACTTTCCAATGGCAAGCGATAGAGTTGGTCAGACAACCACCAAGAGGAGGAGATAGAGAGAAGCTTCTCTATAAAAGAGAAGCTTTCTAGATATTTAGACTGGGTACTAGGATACCGTTAGGTTTTAATTCTAAATGGGATCTCATTAATAATTGGGAGAAGTAAGATTGCTTGTTATATATTCCTAGGTGATCAGTGAATATGCCAATAACAATAAGCCATTTAGAAGTGACAAGAATTGTCACAGTGGAGAAAATAGAACAACATTAGTAGATCTTCTATTAGAAAAATGGATTTTATACCTAGGTTGACTGTAGATCAATACTATTGCTCAAAATAAATACAATACTAAAACTGGTGCTAAAACTAGTCTAAACTGTAGTAGGAAATAATCTAACCCTAGTAACGGGTCTAGTAACAAGTAGAGCTAAAAATAGTAGTTCCTTGTATAAAGTATAAATACTAACTATATTGATAAATTATTAATTTCACTATATGGAGTATATATAATGAAATTTGGGTAGATAATACTAGTGTAGTCCATAGATTCACATATGAAACATGCACAAGGTCACTATCAATAAAGCCAATTTACATATTCCAGACAAAAGAAGGTGCTACAAAACTCCAAATCTGTAATCATATATAGCCTAAAAACGAGGATCTAGCGATTCATATCTACGATAGTAAGAATATGACTAATATTAGTCAGGTATCGCAAGCAATTATAGAGCAAATAATACAGAATATATAATACAGAGTATCAATGAAAGCATTACGAAAATATAATGTGCATATATAACACATTGAAACTTTAATTTGTGCATCGGGTTAAAAATGATTTCAGTAAACAGGCTTTATGGAGCTGACCTATCAGGTATACCTAGGACATGTGATAAACAAACCTACTCTATGCACCAATAGGGAAACTTAGAAGAGGACGAATAGAAAGAGAGAGGTGTGTAGGAGACAACCAATCAGTGAGACAGGAACTCGTATAAAGTTACACAGGTACCACACACAGTATCTATGATTACGGTAACCACCGAAACGCGTCAGTTGTGAGGGGGTACCTGTCATTACCTGTATTTTACTCTAGCCTGTAGGTGCTTTGACAGAGTCAATTTTATTTATGCCGTTTGTAACGCTCTTTTTTATGGTTTAATAAAGAGAGCATTGTGGAAGGTGGAGCCGGTCTGGACATTCTTTTCTTTTATTTGGTGTCTATACGACTAGTCCATTGGGCTCACCTGCACTACCAGGTGGATTACTCGGAGGCCTTGAACCGGAAGGACAGCCCAGCACTCTCGGAGCATTTATTTGAAGGTAGTTATATTGTAACTTTAATTTAAAGTTATGGGGTGTTAGGTTTAGGGGTTAACAGTTTAATTTAGGTAGTTGAGATGGGAGTGGCGGTTTAAGGGTTAAAAGGTTTAGTTGAGTATTTGCGATGTAGGTGTTTGGCGGTTTAGGGGTTAATAGCTTTAGGTTAGTATTTGCAATGCGGACGGAGGATTAGGGGTTAATAGTTTTATTAAGGTGTTAGCGATGTGGGGGGGTCGGCAGTTTAGGGATTAATATGTTTATTTAGTGTTAGCGATGTAGGGAGATGGCAGATTAGGGGTTAATACTTTAATTTAGTGTTGGCGATGTGGGTGGGCAGAGGATTAGAGGTTAATAGGTTTAATATAGTATTAGCGATGCGGGGGTGGCGGTTTAGGGGTTAATAAGTAGTTTATGGGTGTTAGTGTACTTTGTAATATTTTTGTTATGAGTTTTGTGAAACATTTTTGTTTCACAAAATTCATAGCTACTGGTCTTTGATAGTGGAATGGATCATGGCGGTATAAGCTATAACGCTAGCGGAATAGCCGAACCGCACAACCTGTAATATGTGCACTCTTTGAGTGCGGAATGGAGAGTCGCAGTATAGGCTAAAACGCTAGCGGTATAGCCATACCGCCGAGACTTTTAATACGGGTGAGCTGAATATTCCGAATTCTGAATTTTTCAGCGGCATAACCGTACTGCACAACTTGTAATCTTGGTCTATGTTTGGTAATGGTATCAATAAAGAATATAAGGCTCAAGGAACTAATGTTGCCTTTACAGTAAGGGATATGGGGTTAAAAAATAAATCCACCATAAATCCTTCATTAGGGAATGCTAGCGTTGAGACATATATAAAGCTAGCGAATAATGATATCCTTAAAGGAAAAAATCTGAAATTATAGACAGAGTGGTAATAACCTATCTGCAGATGAATTTAAAGCTATATCATCTCTTACAAATAAAGATGTGATAATTATAAATTGCGATAAGGGCGGAGCTACAATAGTTACGAGTAAAGGGTATTATATAAATGAAATTAAATCACAAATAAAGGATAAGTCCACATATTTGGAATTAGGTGTAGATCCCACCCTTAAAATTCAAAAAGAGATACAGAATATACTCACTAGGGCTGTGAGGGTAGGTATAATAGATAAGAAATGGATGCATTATTTAACTAATGTTAATCCAAAAATACCAATATTTTATACCGTACATAAGGTACATAAATATAAAGAAAAACCTCCTTGCCGCCCCATTGCCTCTAGTGTTGACTCAGTATTCACTAACGTAGCTATATTTATTGATTAAATTCCCCAACCTGAGGTTTTACAAATTACATCATATATTAGACATCAATGATTTTCTTCTGAAAATTAGAGAATTATTTCTTCCCAGTTCAAAATATATTCTCTGCTAGATTTAGAGTTTGGCGGTAGCCGTCAAAACCAGCGTTAGAGGCTCCTAACGTTGTTTTTTACCGCCCGCTGGTATTTGGAGTCAGTCATTAAAGGGTCTAACGCTCACTTTGCAGCCGCGACTTTTCCATACCGCAGATCCCCCTACGCCATTTGCGTATCCTATCTTTTCAATGGGATCTTTCTAACGCCGGTATTTAGAGTCGTGGCTGAAGTGAGCGATAGAAATCTAACGACAAAACTCCAGCCGCAGAAAAAAAACAGGAGTTAAGAGCTTTTTGGGCTAACGCCGGTTCATAAAGCTCTTAACTACTGTGTTCTAAAGTACACTAACACCCATAAACTACCTATGTACCCCTAAACCGAGGTTCCCCCACATCGCCGCCACTCGATTAAATTTTTTTAACCCCTAATCTGCCGACCGCACACCGCCGTCACCTATGTTATACTTATGTACCCCTAATCTGCTGCCCCTAACACCACCGACCCCTATATTATATTTATTAACCCCTAATCTGCCCCCCTCAACGTCGCCGACACCTACCTACACTTATTAACCCCTAATCTGCTGACCGGACATCACTGCTACTATAATAAAAGTCTAACCCTAACACTAACACCCCCCTAAGTTAAATATAATTTAAATCTAACGAAATAAATTAACTCTTATTAAATAGATTAATCCTATTTAAAGCTAAATACTTACCTGTAAAATAAACCCTAATATAGCTACAATATAAATAATAATTATATTGTAGCTATTTTAGGATTAATATTTATTTTACAGGCAACTTTGTATTTATTTTAACCAGGTACAATAGCTATTAAATAGTTAATAACTATTTAATAGCTACCTAGTTAAAATAATTACAAAATTACCTGGAAAATAAATCCTAACCTAAGTTACAATTAAACCTAACACTACACTATCAATAAATTAATTAAATACAATACCTACAAATAAATACAATTAAATAAACTAACTAAAGTACAAAAAATAAAATAGAACTAAGTTACAAAAAATAAAAAGATATTTACAAACATTAGAAAAATATTACAACAATTTTAAACTAATTACACCTACTCTATAGAATGAGACCTCAATCTGATTGGCTGATCGGATCAGCCAATCGGATTGAACTTGATTCTGATTGGCTGATTCCATCAGCCAATCAGAATTTTCCTACCTTAATTCCAATTGGCTGATAGAATCCTATCTTGGATGACGTCATTTAAAGGAACCTTCATTCGGACTTAGGACGTCACAAGAAGAGGATGGATCCGCGCCGGAGGTCTTCAAGATGGAGCCGGTCGTCATCGGATGGAAAAACAGAGAAGATGCGGCTTGGATGAAGATGTTTGCCGGTCTGGATCGACTCTTCTGCCTAGATAGGATGAAGACTTCTGCCCGAAGATGGAATTCTTTAGCCGCCGCTTGGATCCAGACTTCAGCCGGAGGATGGACGTCACTCTTCAGCCCCCGCTTGGGCTTGGATGAAGATTTCGGAGGCTCTTCTGGACAGATCGGGACCCGGTGTGGTGAAGACAAGGTAGGGAGATCTTCAGGGGCTTAGTGTTAGGTTTATTTAAGGGGGATTTGGGTTAGATTAGGGTTATGTGGGTGGTGGGTTGTAATGTTGTGGGGGGGTATTGAATGTTTTTTTTTTTACAGGAAAAAGAGCTGAATTCTTTGGGGCATGCCCCGCAAAAGGCCCTTTTAAGGGCTGGTAAGGTAAAAGAGCTTTTCTATTTTAATTTTAGAATAGGGTAGGGCATTTTTTTATTTTGGGGGGCTTTGTTATTTTATTAGGGGGCTTAGAGTAGGTGTAATTAGTTTAAAATTGTTGTAATATTTTTCTAATGTTTGTAAATATTTTTTTATTTTTTGTAACTTAGTTCTATTTTATTTTTTGTACTTTAGTTAGTTTATTTAATTGTAGATAATTGTAGGCATTTTATGTAATTAATTTATTGATAGTGTAGTGTTAGGTTTAATTGTAGATAATTGTAGTTATTTTATTTAATCAATTTATTGATAGTGTAGTGTTAGGTTTAATTGTAACTTAGGTTAGGATTTATTTTACAGGTAATTTTGTAATTATTTTAACTAGGTAACTATTAAATAGTTATTAACTATTTAATAGCTATTGTACCTGGTTAAAATAATTACAAAGTTGCCTGTAAAATAAATATTAATCCTAAAATAGCTACAATATAATTATAATTTATATTGTAGCTATATTAGGGTTTATTTTACAGGTAAGTATTTAGCTTTAAATAGGAATAATTTATTTAATAAGAGTTAATTTATTTCGTTAGATTTAAATTATATTTAACTTAGGGGGGTGTTAGTGTTAGGGTTAGACTTAGCTGTAGGGGTTAATACATTTATTAGAGTAGCAGTGAGGTCCGGTCGGCAGATTAGGGGTTAATTATTGTAGGTAGGTGGAGGCGACGTTGGGGGCGGCAGATTAGGGGTTAATAAATATAATATAGGGGTCGGTGTTAGGGGCAGCAGATTAGGGGTACATAGGGATAACGTAGGTTGCGGCGGTGTACGGAGAGGCAGATTAGGGGTTAATAATAATATGCAGGGGTCAGCGATAGCGGGGGCGGCAGATTACTGGTTAATAAATATAATATAGGGGTCGGCGGTGTTAGGGGCAGCAGATTAGGGGTACATAGGGATAACGTAGGTTGCGGCGGTGTACAGAGCTGCAGATTAGGGGTTAATAATAATATGCAGGGGTCAGCGATAGCTGGGGCAGCAGATTAGGGGTTAATAAATATAATATAGGGGTTGGCGGTGTTAGGGGCAGCAGATTAGGGGTACATAGGGATAATGTAGGTTGCGGCGGTGTACGGAGTGGCAGATTAGGGGTTAATAATAATATGCTGGGGTCAGCGATAGCGGGGGCAGCAGATTAGGGGTTAATAAGTGTAAGGCTAGGGGTGTTTAGACTCGGGGTTCATGTTAGGGTGTTAGGTGCAGACTTAGGAAGTGTTTTCCCATAGGAAACAATGGGGCTGCGTTAGGAGCTTAACGCTGCTTTTTTGCAGGTGTTAGGTTTTTTTTCAGCTCAAACAGCCCCATTGCTTCCTATGGGGGAATCGTGCACGAGCACGTTTTTGAAGCTGGCCGCGTCCGTAAGCACCGCTGGTATCGAGAGTTGCAGTGGCGGTAAATATGCTCTACGCTCCCTTTTTTGGAGCCTAACGCAGCCCTTCTGTGAACTCTAAATACCAGCGGTATTTAAAAGGTGCGGGGAAAAAAAAGCATGCGTAGCTAACGCACACCTTTGGCCGCAGAACTCTGGAACACCCACTAAAAGTGGGAAATATCAGACACTCCCCTCCCCCGCTTCCTTTGCATATGAATAGACCTTTTACACAAACAAAGGCAAGCTGGAGTAGGTATACGTCGGTATTCTCCTAAAACTTTAGGGCTTGGTTAGTAGTCTGAAAATCAGAGCAATGTTATTTAAAAAATAAGCAAAACTATCCATTTAAAAACAAACAAAAAACTAGATCATCTACAAAACATTTATGCAAAGAAAAAACGAGTGTATAATGTCCCATTAAGTGACATAATACTTTGTGCCATATATCTGTGTGTTATGTGACATTATCATATACTTTGAGTCCTATATCTGTGTGTTATAATTTTAACATACCTGCTTTGATAACAGTGGAAGTTGAGTTGTATAGTGGAGATTCATTAGAATACACAGATATGCTGGCTGCTTTATGAATTATTGTATTTGTACATTATCATAAATATGTCCATAATCTATGTCTCCAGTGGGGCAATTTCTCTCATATATATATATATATATATTAGTCAAAGGCTTTTTTTCTTTGCAAGGCAGGAAATTAGGTATCACTTTAATCTTACATTTGTGTATTTTCTAATTAGATAGAAGATTAAAGGGTCCCCATTGCTTCATGGAACCTTAGTATTACTGTACTATACTATTACTATATATTACTTCTGTTATCAGGTTTGCTTTATTCTCCTGGTATCATATGTTAAAGGAGCAGCAATGCACTACTGGTAGCTAGCTAAACACATCAGTTGAGCGATTGAGAAGAGGCATATATGTGCATCTGCCAATCAAGAATTAGCTCTAAGTAGTACATCGCTCCTCCTAAGCCTACATACGTATGGTTTTCAAAAAAAGATACCAAAAGAACAAAGCAAATGATACACAGAGCCTATAGATCAGTAATTAACTCCTTAGCTGACAACATAGCAGCAGATCAGTCTTTCACGTTAAAGGGACGCTGAACCCAAATTGTTTATTTTGTGATTCAGATAGAGCATGCAATTTAAAGCAAATTTCTCATTTACTCCTATTATCAAATTTTCTTCATTCTCTTGGTATCTTTATTTGAAAAGCTAGAATGTAAGTTTAGATGCCGGCCCATTTTTGGTGAACAACTTGGGTTGTTCTTGCTGATTGGTGGATTAAATTAACCGACCAATAAACAAGTGCTGTCCATTGTAATGAACCAAAAAATAAATTAGATGCCTTCTTTTTCAAATAAAGATTGCAAGAGAAAGAAGAAAAATTGATAGTAGGAGTAAATGAGAAAGTTGCTTAAAATTGCATGCTCTATCTGAATCACAAAAGAAAAAATTTGGGTTCAGTGTCCCTTAAACATTGGGGGGGGGGCTCTTTGCTCTAAAATGTCCATGCCTCTTTTTGGTCCCAGTCCGGCCCTGTGTGTAAGGCTTTGCCCTGTTATTGATATATAGTCCTTAGCGCTTTTGACTTTTTTTGTTTTTTTAACTTTTTAATTAATTGTAATATGTACCAAATTCAACAATTCTATAAGTATATATCTGTTATTTTAAGTGAGGACTAGATATTTTTTCCTAACCTTATATAGCTGGTTATTTACCATTGCATATAAATCAATAAATTATTATGTTAGAATTAAGTCCAGGCTTACTTTAAGAGGCCCCTTGCATTGGTGGAGAGTTAACAAAGATAAATATCCCACCTTGGTAGTGGATTTTATTTTAAATATAGGGATATTTTTTTTTTATCCGATTAGTCGATTAATGGAACAAATAATCAGCGATTAATCGATTATGATTATTATTATTTTTTATTCAGTTCTTTAGCAAGATAAGTATTTATAACCTTTATGCTCAAATATATCATAAAACACATACATTATGTTAACAGAAAACTACTATACTACAACTATAAAGAAACATTTGTAGAGAAGCCAGGTACCTTTGCTGAGCCAGCATGCTTCTTTTCAGCTTGTTGTCTGTATAGTTGGTGAGGGATGTCACTGGTGGTGAAAAAAGTCACTTGGCTGCTGCGGAGGGAAATACACAGTGATGTATGCCCAGGAGCAAAAAATGCTACCCGCGCACCTACCGCCATCACCCATACCTGCAACCTTGTCCAGAGTCCACCATACATGTGCTCTGCTCCACTGGTGCCAGACTTACTAAGAACAGCTGCAACCTGCATGTGACGGTCCAACTCTGAGGGAGCGAGCGGAGTGAAATGATTACAGGGCCGAGCCAGTTACCAAAGATGGTGCTTCCTGTTGCTTGTCTTTGTGCTTGATCTTGCCTGTGCAGGACAAGGCTAAGATAACAAGCCCCGGCCCACAGGCATTTGCCCGGTATGTCCGATGCTCAATCTGGGGCCCCCCCAGCCCACTGCACCCCATGCGGCGGCTCGGCTCATCCACCCCTAAAAATGGCCCTGCACTAGTGTATAGGTTCATTGTTTCATATTACGAACAGTCTTCCTTGCAGAGAATACTAGCCAAATGGCAGGGTGTAAGAGATAACACCTTATCAGCATACCTGAGGGAGATCCCCATAAAATCCATACATCATGCATACATCACACCAAAATTACGCTCAAATTGGGTACCCGGAGCATCTGATATTTGTGGCAAATGTTCGGTCCCTTCTCCAGATTTAATACATCTGCTTTGGGATTGTCCCAAACTTAATAGCTTCTGTTGCATAATATCATATACTTAGACTTGAGAGTCTCCAATATCCAGCCACAGGCAATCAGGATAAATCTAACCGCCACTTTCCACAAACAGCACGCTGCAAATGTTCACAATTCCATAGCAATGGAATGAGCTATGAAATTGTGACATATTTGTGGAAAGTGGCTGCTAGATTTCTCCTGATTGTCTGTGGCTGGATATTTGTTAATTTTATAGAATTAAAAATGAAATTTTTTTTGTAATTTAAGTTAATATATTTGCTTTATATGTAAGAATTATTATCTTTATGTTTTAAATGTAAACATTGAAATGTTAAGTGCTGAGGGGTGTGGCTAGGCGGCAGCCATGCCAGACGGAAAATTCTGAAGTTCTGACAAATGCCAATTTAATCTGCTAATAATCTCTGGAAGTATCTATAATCCATACAGAATAATAATGCAGCTAGCTTTCTGAGACCTTTTTTTTTACTGCGCTACAACTTCAGTGAGCTAACATACGGCCAGATTACGAGTTTTGCGTTATGAGTGGCTCGGTACTAACTTGCAAGTAATTTCCACCGCTCACCTCCCTATACCCTGCTATTACAGGTTTTAAAAAAAACAGCGTTAGCGGGCAATATGGCAGCGTTGAGCTCCATACCGCACCCAAATACCAGCGCTGCTTTGAGCTGGTTTTACGTGCTCGTGCACGATATCCCCATAGACATCAATGGGGACAGCCGGCTAAAAAAAGCCTAACACCTGCAATAAAGGAGCGTAAAGCTCCGTAATGCAGCCCCATTGATTCCTATGGGGAAAGAAAATTTATGTTTACACCTAACTGCAGCCCCCGACATCGCCGAAACCTACCTACACTTATTTCTGCTGCCCCCAATGTCGTCACTACCTACATTACACTTATTAACCCCTAATCTGCTGCCCCCAATGTCGTCGCTATCTACCTACACTTATTAACCCCTAATCTGCCACCCCAACGTCGCCGCCACTATACTAAAGTTATTAACCCCTAAACCTAACCCTAAGTCTAACCCTAACACCCACTAACTTTAATTTAAGTAAAATAAATCTAAATAAAAATTACTATCATTAAATAATTTTTATTTCAAATAAAATACTTACCTGTAAAATAAACCACTAAACTAGCTACAATATAACTAATAATTACATTGTATTCAGCTTATGTCTTATTTTTATTTCACAGGCAAGTTGGTATTTATATTAACTAGGTAGACTAGTTAGTAAATAGTTATTAACTATTTACTAGCTACCTAGTTAAAATAAATACAAGTATACCTGTAAAATAAAACCTAACCTGTCTTACACTAACACCTAACCTCACACTACAATTAAATAAATTACATTAATTAAATACAATTAACTAAATTACAAAAAAAAACACTAAATTACACAAAATAAAAAATAAATGATCAAATATTTAAACTAATTACACCTAATCTAATAGCCCTATCAAAATAAAAAAGCCCCCCAAAATAAAAAAAACCTAGACTAAACTAAACTGCCAATAGCCCTTAAAAGGGCCTTTTGCAGGGCATTGCCCCAAAGAAATCAGCTCTTTTACCTGTAAAAAAAATACAATCAACCCCCCCCCAACAGTAAAACCCACCACCCACACAACCAACCCCCCCAAATAAAATCCTTTCTAAAAAACCTAAGCTCCCCATTAGCCTGAAAAGGGCATTTGGATGGGTATTGCCCTTAAAAGGGCATTCAGCTATTTTTCAGCCCAAACCCTAAGCTAAAAATAAAACCCACCTAATAAACCCTTAAACAAATCTAACACTAACCCCCGAAGATCCACTTACAGTTTTTGAGACCGGACATCCATCTTCAACAAAGCCGGGAGAAGTCTTCATCCAAGCATCAAGAAGTCCTCAACGAAGCCAGGAGAAGTCTTTATCCAAGCGGCAAGAAGTAGTCCTCCAGACGGGCATCTTCTATCTTCATCCTTCCGACGCGGAGCGGCTCCATCTTCAAGACATCCGGCGCGGAGCATCCTCTTCTTTTAACGGCTACTGAAGAATGAAGGTTCCTTTAAGGGACGTCATCCAAGATGGCATCCCTTGAATTCCGATTGGCTGATAGAATTCTATCAGCCAATCGGAATTAAAGTTGAAAAAATCCTATTGGCTGATGCAATCAGCCAATAGGATTGAGCTTCAATCCTATTGGCTGATCCAATCAACCAATAGGATTAAGCTTGCATTCTATTGGCTGATTGGAACAGCCAATAGAATGTGAGCTCAATCCTATTGGCTGATTGCATTGCAAAAGGCTTTTTGAAATCTGCGGTAGTTACATTGCGTTACGGCCAAAAAAGTGTGCGGTACAGATATACCTGCCAAACTCTACCAGCAGTAGTGAAAAAGCAGCGTTATGAGGCTTTTTCACTCATAACGCAAAACTTGTAATCTAGCCGATAGACTGTTGGATCTTAGACAAAGGCATAATATGCAGAGGTTAAACCCCCCTCCCTCGGCTTCCCGGGTTAAACTAAAGGAACAGACCTGCTCAGCTATACAGCTATAAATAATTACAGGAGAAAATATAAACTACCCTCACAATATTTTCTATACCCAAACGTATTCTAATGTGCTAGGAGGAGAATGTGACGAAAGATCTTATCACTGCAATAGCCCTCCTGGAAGGATTCAAACAGTTGATGACTGCCAGTATACGCTCTACGGACACAGATGAAGAGAACATTAAAAACCCTTATCACCCAAGAGGAGATCCCTGTGTGGCAACTACAAGACGTACAAAATTCTGATACTTAAGTGCATTTTGGGAGTTGCGTTAACACAGCACAGCGTGATATGGTAAACACCTCTAGCTCTCTAAATACCCCTGATTCATGGGATGCGGACAGTCCCCTTGAGCAGAGGGAGTGTTCCTCCTGCGAACAAATAGAGGTTGACTCAGATCTTTTTACTAAGCTCGCTACCCCTAGGACTCACAAGACACTAAAGTTTACTATACAGCTTCTAGATCAACTTACCAAGCTGGAGACATTTTCAGGAGTCTCCTCCAGAATCTTACTGACCCAAGTAAGTTTAATTCCCAAAGAAGAGAAATATCAGTACCTCACAATGGACATGCTGAGCACTATAGATATGGGGAATGTATCGCCACCACACTGCTTCCTTGATGAGTGAGGTGTGGGTTAACAGGTGACTTTGTAACCACACTTGGGGCAAGGGTCAACAGTCATCCTGTATAGTATGTCCTGTGAATACCTCAGAGAAAAATGACTTTAAGAATTACTCTCAACTGTTGCCCCTAATGTTAGAGCTACTTCTTTTAGGATCTCTCTATGTCTACTTTTATCATTTTAAGAGATATTAGATATTTAATTGATCTCCATAGTATATTGCTCCCTATATCTATTATTGGAATCTTTTGCTCGTAACAACTTATAATTTAGCTCAGTCATGGGTTGGCAACAAGGGAAAACATGGCTTGCAACTACCAAGATGGGGTGCTATAAGTGCGGAAGCTGTGTTACTTGCAGCTCTCTATTATCTGGCCCCAAGTTCCACCATCCAAGTTCTAATAAAGTATACATTATCACACACAGACTGACATGTTCTTCACAGTACGTGGTGTATTTTCTCTCCTGTCCATGTGGGCGCTACTATGTGGGTAAGACCACTACTTCTTTCCGCAAAAGACTAGTGAATCACAAAAGTGCTATAAGAGCAGCAATAAAAGATGGCCACTCTGATCAACCTGTGGCCCGCCATTTCTTGGAACTTAAGCATTCCATTTCTGCCCTCAGTGCCATGCTAATTGACAGGATTGCCCCCCTCAAAAGAGGTGGTGACAGGGATATGGAACTACTAAGATGTGAGACTAGGTGGATTCACTGACTAAACACACTGTCACCTAATGGCCTAAATGTGCATATTGATTATTCTCAGTTTTTTTTAATGTCACCCTTGTCAGCTTGTGGTGTGTATATGTGATTCCTGTGCCTCCCTCTCTGTCTCAGATTAAATGCAACCTGGTCCCGGGTTGGGGGATATGGTTTATATGTGGTAGGGATACCCATGGTTAGTTGCGGTTTTGACTATTATGTCTTGGTGAGCAGCTGAAGCTAGTTGTCCACCTCCCAATGTTGGTTTTCTCGGTCTCTCACAGCCACAAATGGTGGTTCGCCCTTGTGAGTTGTGCCATTCTAGTGACCATGGGTTCCCCATATAGGTTATTGTATATCTAGACTGATCCACCTAGGTCTGATGCCCAGTATGAAGGTAGGGTTGTCCCTTGTCGTGTGTGTTAGCTATGGTTCTAATATGTCCATGAGCACCACTTAGTTTTTTCTAGTATCCATGACCCTGCAACTGGGGGCCACTGTGACACCTGTTTGAGCGGTATTTTCTCCCACAAAAGGCAAGAGTGAAGTGTTCACAAACACAAATTAAACCAAAAATACAATCAATGAAAGGTAATTTGATTCTATAGATATGTTATAATAAACACATTGACTAGTGAAATGTGACTTGCATAGTTACACTTAGTGCTTGATACAGCCGTAGGAAGAGTGCCTGATGTACATTTCGTCTGGCTTGGCTTTCTTGCCTATACAAATGGATCTGTGCAATATGCTGAATGTATGGACTATGTGAATCTTGCTACCTACACTTCCCCTCTTAGTCACTATACTAATTTTGTCATAGGGTATATTTTGGACAGACCTACACCGGTCCAGTATTGCACTAGATAGTATAATTTTGTTTGAGGTCAATCCTCTTTTTTTAGATAGATTTTGGTGCAATCCGTGAACCATTTTTTGGTGTATATCTGCCTAAAAATCCCTCCTACTCTATTCTGAGTTTCTATGGTATACATTCTGGGGTCATTGTGGCTATACAGCCGTTTATTATTTGTTTGTGTTTTAATCTAGGTATTAATCACTACTTATATAGTAGTTTTTTATCATTTTTTTTTTAATAATAAATGTTAAGTTTTAATATTATATACCCACTGAATAGCCACTTATACTAGTCTCCTTTTGCGAGTGCTCTACTTTCTGTTCGCTTGTCTCCTATTTTTTCTACATTTACTTGAACAGTGAGCACCCTCCCCTGGTATTACTAGTCTATACTTCATTATATCAGATATTAGTATTATTGTCCCCAATTTGGGTGACTACTTTTATTGGTTAAATTGTGGTAAGCTAATACTTGACGGGGAATCATTAAATACAACTTCCATTACCACTATCCCTATCTTTATTATATAACCTATTCTGACCTGGGCCTGAATGCTAGTTTATGTGTTTTGTTTTCATTTCTAATTTCACATTTTTCTGTTCTTGTTTCTCAAGCACTTGCTGTTTGTTTTAACACATTATATATAAATATGTTTTTCTGGGGTTTTTTAAGACTTAAAATCAGTCTTGAAGAAGGCTCAAAGATAGAGCCGAAACGTTGACTATGACTTTTCATGCATTGTGTTTAAAATAAATTATTGGATTACTCAAACCCTGTGAGTGCCCTCCTTTACTACGAAATAATATATATATATATATATGTGTGTGTGTGTGTGTATCATAAGTATTCCCTAAGACTATTATTTAGTATAATGGGCATACTAGATGGGCTTTTGGCTATCTTATAATCAAAGCTTATAAGTAAGGCTATGATAAAGGGATAGGAAAGTCAAAATTATTTTTAATTCACTTCTATTTTCAAATGTACTTTGTTTTCTTGGTATCCATTGTTGAAAAAGAACTCCAGTCCTCAGGACCTTTAACAGACCAGAGTTTCATTATATTTTAACTAGAGCACAGGTGAAATAATCATCTGAATGGTTGGTGAGAGCTGTTAGTAACCATGGTTACTGATCAGCTGATTATCTCACCTGTGCTCTAGTTAAAGGGATGGTAAATTTTATTATTAATGAAATTTGCTAAATGTTTATTTCATGTTTTATAAACAATTTGCATATTTCTTTTATTTTTTTATTATTTTACATTATTATATTTTCATTAATTTTGTACTATACAATTCCTGTCAATCACTTCATTGGCTCCGACAATCAATGTAGCTTCTCAGCACTTTATAAACATGTACAGCAGTACCACCTGCTGTGCACATCTCTATTAGAGCTATTCCAATAATTGTATTACCTCTATTCCTCTTGAAACTTTGTAAGTAAAATGTAAAAAAAAAGAGCAATTACAAAAATTAGAAATTTTGTTGAACATCTATAATTTGAGGTAAATTATAAATCCTATATTTTGTGCCACTCATTCAGAAAAGTAACACGCACTGACAGGCTGTGGTTACTATGCTTGTAATGAAATACATATGTTCAATGGTCCAGATGGCTAAGCTTTTGATTGGGTAGAAAAAAGGTAAGAAAAAAAAAAACAGAGGAGGGAGGCTGGCAGGGGAGCATTATCTATAAAATATTAGATGAATAAAAAAAATGTATTTAAAAGAAGTAATAAAAAAAATGAAGAGGTTTTTATAACAAATATGGCATGAACTTTAATGTTTTTAAAAGTTATATTGAAGAGTTTACCATCCCTTTAAGATATAATCAATATCTGGCCTGTTAAGGGTCCTAAAGACTGGAGTTGATTCGTCTCTTGTGATTGGCTGACTAGTAGTGCATTGCTGCTCCTTCAGCAAAGGATATCCAGGAAATTAAAGGGCCACTAAACCCAAAATCTTTCTTTCATGATTCAGATAGAACATACAAATTTAAACAACATTACAATTTACTTCTATTATTTATTTTGCTTCATTTTTGAGATATCCTTATTTGAAGAAAAAGCAATGCACATTGGTGAGTCAATCACATGAGACTTCTATGTGCAACAACCAATCAGCAGCTACTGAGCATATCGAGATATGCTTTTTAGCAAAGAATATCAAGAGAATAAAACAAATTAGATAACAGAAGTAAATTAGAAAGATGTTTAAAAATGCATCCTCTTTCTAAATCACGAAAGAAAAAATGTGGGTATCATGGCCCTTTAAGCTAATTTAATAATTAAGTAAATTTAAAAAAAAAATTAAAATTAAATTGTATGTTCTATCTGAATCCTGAAAGAAAATAAAATGTGTTTCATGTCCCTTTAATGAGAACATAAGAAACAGTTTGGTCAATATAAATCAGAAAAGAGCTCTTAAGAGTTATAAAGGAATATTGTATCTATATATAGAAGTAAATTGCTTTATACATCAAATTTATAGGGGAATTATATAATGCAATACTGGAAAATATAATAAGGATAAGTGCACAAAATGGATAGTGATTATTAAATAAGACTGGGAATAAGCTTACAACATTAAAGCCAAACAACGCTAATAAAGTGAAGTCAAATTTATATGTATTAAAGTTAATTAAATGCTTATTGCAAGTTTATTTTAGCAGACGACTATAAAGTTCTGTTTTAATAAAGCTTTGATAGTAGTATTTGTTCCAGTGGAAAGTTAGATAATATTAATCGTTTCATATATTTTCATTGGGACTAATAGGAAAAATGTAAATAACAGAAGTCAGAAAACATTTATAAATATAGTGGGTGGGTGGAACGGTGCATTTAACTCCTTCCTAGACTATTCTATTTGTACTTCTGCATAATGGAATATCAATAGTCAAGTTAATAATAATAAAAAAGCATATGTGATATATTTGTTCCCCAGACTGATTTACATTCAGGAAACCACAAATGTTACAATGAAGCCGAAAAGTGTTATTAAATTGTCTTTGGGAAAAGTACTTAAAGGGACATAGTATTGGCAAAATTACATGTTCTGAATAATTAGAGCATGTAATGGGCCCCTGATCCCCCTGTTTCCCACGAGCCTTCAGGATCGCCGGAAACAGAAGTTATGAAGAAGCGGTCTCAAGACCGCTGCTCCTTAACTGGTCCGTCTCCTCTGAGCGGCGGACAGCAATCAGCGAATCTGAAAGGGGCGTCATTGCACAAGCAGTTCCCCAGAACTGCTTGTGCAATGATAAATGCTGACAGCGTATGCTGTCGGCATTCAGCGATGTCTGTCGGACATGATACGCTACAGCGGATCATGTCGGACAGACATTGATAAATCGGCCCCTATGTTTCTTAGCAGCTCTAACCCAGTGATACAAAAGACTTGTTTTGCACATGTGATCTTCACCTTTGATCAACTCTGCTGCAATAGTAATGCAAATATGTTTATAAACACTTAGGAGTAGATAACAGGTGGAGCGCTAAATTATTGTGCGCCCCCAAATGGGCAAATTTGCCCATGCATGGGCGCGCAACAATTAACCAGCCATTACAAGTGGCTGGTTATTGCTACCGCAAGCTTGCGATAGCAATTTGCATTTAGAAAATTAACCAGAGATCTGATCTCTGGTTAATTTTCTAAAAGTGCCCCAAATTCCCTTAACGGGACATTATACACTCATTTTTTCTTTGCATAAATGATTTGTAGATGATCTATTTATATAGCCCATAAAGTTTTTTTTTTTAAATGTGTAGGTTTGCTTATTTTTAAATAACATTGCTCTGATTTTCAGACTCCTAACCAAGCCCCAAAGTTTTATGTGAATACCGTCAGCTACCTTCTCCAGCTTGCTCCTGTTTGTGTAAAGGGTCTTTTCATATGCAAAAGAAGGGGGAGTCTGATATTTCCCACTTGCAGTGGGCTTTCCAACTACCTTTTCAACAGAGCTAAACTGAGAGCTTCTAAGTAAGTTTTTAAACAGTTTTATACTGGATTTTTATATCAGTATCTGTGCATCTTATTCTTTATAGTAGTGTCTATTACATGCAGTTCTATGAACATGAGTGTATATGGTCCCTTTAAAATAGAGGGCATAATTGTAAGAGATGTGTTGCATTTTTTATGTGTTGTACAATAAAGAGTATTTCAACTAAAATAGAGGGCATTATACTAGGCAGTTTTTGGGGTCTAAAGTTGGTGTGAGTCAAAAGTGCCTTTACATTGCAGTCTATTGGAACTGTGTGTTCCCAGTAAATATATATGTATATGACAATATATAGTCATTTACATATATATTTAAAAATATAAAGAAATGGGGGGCGGAGCCGGCCGTGAACAGAGATGGCCGCATCGAGTTAGTGCTCCGGTATACACTCTGAGGTAACAAGCCTTAATGGAGCCAAGCCTGAAAATAAACCTCTCAATTATGTCTTTATGAGTCACGGAATGCCCTGTGAGTCTGATGACACATTTTGGAGCGCTCACCCGCACATTTGGTCTGCCAAACCAAGTGTACCAAGCTGTGGCCCTGAAGTGTGACGCATAAACAATTAAAGGACATAAGCATATTGAGAGAGCCTGTCAGCTCCTGTATAAGGTAACGGATTAGGCGATCTACTGTTATGGAGCTGGAGATTTCCCTTTTGAGAGCACTCTGTGCTCGGCTTGATGTCTATCGGGCGGACCTAGCGGACACGCTATTCACTGTGACTGCACACTCCTCTAGTGCAGACCACATCGCAGTCCTCCATGTACGCAGCTCCGATACCTCACCTGAGGCTCTGGATGAGCAAAGCTATAGCCCATTTACTATGAGTGACATATCTCCCGCTAGGCTTGTATTGCAAAGGGGGCAGGAGCCTGATGAAACTGCGCAACACATGGCCCCAGTTGTAATAGAAGGCCCGCAGTTCGAGCACAGTGCAGAGTCACCCACAGGAGATGAGTCGCAGCAACGGGATACGCAATCCGACAGCTCTCAAATACTTCTTACAGATGGTAGCAGAGGATCATGTCCAAAGAAAGTGGGAGTGAATTGGAAGTCCATATGGGACAATTTGCATTACAGAGCACAGCCATCACCCCGCTATACAGGAGCCTTTTGGAACCCGAGAATCATAACACTGATGCCCCGTCACATTGGATCTCATAGAGGGACATCCCAAATACTGGAAAGTGCTGCTCGCAGGCTTCACCTAAACTCAGTCAAAATGGGAGTTGGGTAGATCTTCCCTGACCACCAGACAGTGATTGATTAGTAATGTGTTATGTTTATTACTATCGTTCAGTCACTTTACACCACTATTGGACAATACTAGATTTTCATCCTATTTCAGATAACTCCCTAAATGACGAGTTTTTACTCTGAGAAGCTGGGGAACTTTTCTTTGGTTATTAAGCCTAACTAATACTCACATGTTGTGTCTGTTATATTATGAGCCCTTAGTGGCGTTCTTCATCCAGTTATCAATATGCTAAATGTGCTAGCTAACGGACGCTTTTAATTTAGAAACAGCGAACATCCCCTTATTACTGTCTTGAACCCAACGACCCTGCTGTATTTTATGCCCCATTTTATAATAAGTGCAGTAAGTTTATTAAGTGAAGTAAGTTTGTGTTTATAAATTGTTTGGCGGCAGGTCTGTCACACAGCCCTAACTCACCATGGCTCTTAGTCTCCATGTGAGCTTGATGGGACACCTTAACACTTATTGTTCTAGAGAACTATCCCAGTCCGACTCAATAATGTGTCCTTAACAAGATGCTTAGCTATAGACATTTGAGCCTCTCATGATAACTATGTTGTTTGATATCTTAGTTTCTGATTTGCCTATTGCATATATCTGGTTGGTGTTAGCCTTATATTAGCAGGCTTTAGGGGTTACACAAGAGCTATTGTTATATCAGTTGTACTGTCAATTGGTTTATATGTAGGTTGAGAGCCAATGGATTTATAATTTTGTATATCTAGCAATGTTTTTCTTTGCACTTAGATTAATATAAGACCAACCTGCTAGTACTAACCTAGAGGGGTTCTATGCACATAGCTTCGCAAATTATTAAGCAATCCAATATACAGCTGACTGCCGTGCTAGTTTTCAAGGGGTACCCTAGAATTATTATCTGTATCGTTAGTATGCGATTTGCATATAGATGTTTCATATGAGTTACTTTGGATGGTGAAAGCCACCTCCCTATGTTTCAAGGAGCTCAATTTTGCAGTTAAATGTTTTTAGCTTAATCTAATTTGATTTTATGTTATCTTAATGTTGCTTTAGCTAACTATCTCCATTTTTAATTATATGGGGTATTTGGGGCTCATTTAACATTTAACAATAAGACTAGTACTCTAGTTAGCAGTGTACCTAACACCTTCGAGAACATATACTGCACAACATTTCATTATATGGAGGGCAGCGATCAATCTCGAGTAACCCCTTCTTGAGGTGAATGATGACATTGGTATTACAATAATCCTAAATTATATGTGTTCTGTGTCTCATAATGTACTAATAACTGAGTGTACTTATAGCTCCGAAAAGAGGTTCATATTTTTGTCTTCAGAATTTAAACATCCACTGATTTGTCCTTAGTGGAGATCTCTTCTTACTAAAGCTATTGAGAGGAGACCACACATCTGAAACCCATCTCATATATGTTTTCAGGCTATAATTGTAAGCATTTTATTTGTTAATGGTAGCACATTCTCTTATTTTGGTTAGAATATGCTATAGACTGAGCCCATAGACATTTAGGTACATGTCTTATATATAGCTCCAAGCCACACCTCCCTTTATATAGGTTAATTATATTTATGGGAACCAGTTGGCCACTTCACCTAATTAAAAGGGCTATTTGACTATGCAGTCATCTGCTAGGCCCCCCAAGTACTAGTTGAGACACCATCACAGATTTCAATTATCATGTTATTTCCAAAAACAAGAAAAAAAAGCCCCCATATTGGAAAATTTATATTTATTCAGCCAAAAAATTTTGAGTCCAGTTTTGTAATTTTTTTTATAAATTGACGTTTTTACTTCTATCTATCGCACTGCATGTGCGATAGATAGAAGTATAGGTTTCAAGCCATTTGCACTTATTTCTAAGTACCTGCAGAGCCGCCCCCAACCCAGCCCCTAACCTTCTTAATCACACAGCTTTTGCTGTGTGAGTGGCTGTGCGAGTGAGAGCCACGAGAGAGTACGTGATGAGGGCGTGCAGGAGGAGGAGCCTAGTCAGCGTGAAACAGCGTAGCAAGTGAGAGCAGAGTCTCCAGGTATCTGCAGTATTCAATGCTGTTAGTAATGTGCTTATTCTAACCTTAACAACTTACAGTAGCCAGTGGTAGATGGGTTGGTAGCTTTGTACCTCCATTTATACATGAAGCACCCGCAAACCTCAGAGGGGTTAAATACCCTGGCTTTGTAAGGAAATTCCTGCTAGAGCAGAACAAGCAGAAGGGTAAAGGGGGAAGTACCACCCTATGTCCTTGTGGGGGAATAAGCAGAGGGGTAAAGGGGAAGTACCATCCCATATCCTCATGGGGCAATAAGCAGAGAGGTAAAGGGGAAGTACCACCCCATGTGAACCCCCATTTGAATAACCCAGGAGCCGCCACTTAGTGAAATCTATATATTGGGCTCCACTTATAATCTGGCCATTTATAATCTATTTCACTTAAACTTATTTCAGACTCCTATGTTTAATTATATTTTCTTCATGACTTTAATTTTTTTTTTAAACTTTTGTATGCATCGTACCATGGGAAATATAGTACAGTACTGTAATCATAAAGGTAATAGTTATTGTTTTAAATAAATATACACTTTTCTTTGGGTCCGAATGCAAATGTGGATCTGACTGCCTTTGACACTAGGTTAATACTTTTTTAACATTTGTATTAACACATTTTATTTACATATGGTTCATTCATACATACTAGCACTATCATAACACATGTATTAGTTTGGTACATTTACACATGTATCATCCGATTATTAGATGAGTATTCTTATATCTTAATAGATTAAACACAAATCATAGAGATTTACACAGTTTTATTATTTTTGTTTTGTGTAGGTAGACACTCTTATTGCATATTGTTGGTTTTATTGGTATGTATATATACAATCATATGTATCCTTGTATATGGGTTGTTAGTTACATTATTTCCTCTGTGTGATACATAAGGAGTTGTTTCCATGCATCTTAATCTCTTTAAGGGACCCCTATTAGTATGATGTAAGCACTAAGGGGAGGTTCGGGGTTGTATATACTGTATACTCCTTGTATTCCAATGTTTTAATAATCCTGATGAAACAGCTACATTGAGAAACGCGTTGCTTTTTAATAAATATTTTATAGACATAGAGGATTTTTTTGTGTTTAACCCCATCACAGTTATCTTGCACATGTTTCTGCACATCCAGTTCTAAGTCCTCCATCCCATTTCCGTGAGTGGCGAGATTGTCGGAGTTGATCCCTGCTATGCCTTGACTCCTCTCAGCCTTCTTTGATACCTATTTGGGGAGCTGAAGCCTAGACACTTTGTCGTTTGGAGGATCCCTGGAAGCTGTTTTTGCGTCATTGATGACGTGATTTCTTCCCGATACTCAAAAGCAGTGACACAGTGGATTCACAGTGGATAGAGACTTTTATCGGAGGTGGAATCTAGCTCACTGCACTGGCCTGCATTAAGGGCTAGATTACAAGTGGAGCGCTAATTTATTGTGCCCCGAAAATGGTAAATAACCATTAAAAGTGTCTGGTTATTGTTACTGCAAGCTATCTGGTAAATTTTCTAAATGTCCCCCACTTGGCCCAATGATTTAAGTCTTGTAGTTTTTATATATAAAATTTGTGCAAAGCAGTCTTTAGGGGTTAAAAGTAGACATTGCAGTCTATGGGGAACTGCGTGATCCCTGTAGATATATATGTATTTGCTTATATACATATATGTATGTGTTAATATGTGTATATACACATATTAACACATAAATATATATATGTATATAATCACATACATATACTGTATATTTAACATTTGCTGCCCATCGCTACTTGACTTACTCCCTGTGCTGCGTTAGGTTCTCATGCTGTATCTCACAACATGAGAACGAGGCTCCCATTTGAGCCTATGGAAGCACGGTCACCTTTGCATCGTAGCAAAAGCAATGTTTTGCTCTCCACTTGTATTCTAGCCCTTAATGTCCATTGAAGAGAGACATGATGATTATTTTCTTGGAACATTATTCCCTTATATTCATTTTGGACACTATCATGTTGATAACATTTGGTAATCAAATGTTACTTTCTTTTTCGAATGTTCATAATTAAAATCGAATATCCACATTAGAAAATGTCAATGTAACAATTGATTTAACAAATACTATTCAGAAGTTCAGTAGTTCATGTTGGCAGGGAATTAAGCAAATTGATACATAATAGATACAAATATATGGATTTAAATTGTTCTATATCTAATATTGCATAATTTGAGTATTACATTTAAAGAGAGCATTAGAAATACTAATACAAATATACTAATTCAATTTTTTTTATTTGAATATTGTATAATTCAAATCGAATTATTTGAAACATTTTAATCAAATATTACATTTAAAGAAAACATTAGAAATACTATTACATTAAACAAATGTTAGAATGGTGTGCAAACATTCAAAATGAACAAACAAATATGTTAAAATGTGTTTACTTTTTCGAATGTTGCAAAACATTTTCCCATCCGTTCTTCTGATTGATGACTGCACATATATGCCCCTTGCCATGGGCCACCGAATGTGTTCCACAAAGTGCATTGCTGCTCCTTCAACTAAGGATACTAAGAGAATGAAACAAATTTGATAATCAAAATAAATTGGAAAGCTGTTTAAAATGGAATGTTCTGACTGAATCATGAAAGAAAGAAAATGATGTTTCATGTCCCTTTAATACCGTTGGATGAATTTTATAGATGACAATGTTATCTGATTGGTAAATTAATGTAATTTTCTTAGCCATGTAAATCTATGTTAATCCATAAACCTGGCCTTGTGTAATCAGACTATTTCTCTATGTGCTCTACTAAATAGAAATTACTGCTTGTGAACCATTATTAAATGCCAAATCAGATTTATTTTAATCCCCATTAAGAAACAAAGTGGCTATGTGAGTACTGGAACAGCTATTTCCTGTGTGCAATTACAGATTTTGCTACCAGTTTACCAGTTTCAAACTTTATTATATAAAAGAGAATGGAAAACTGGGATTTAAATGAACATTCTAATGTAACAAGGAAATGCTAGTTTAAGGCACTATAGTGTGTCTGTAGCGCTGTTACCCACCCTGTAGGACAGAGCTTTCCAAACTTTTCATGTTGGTGACACACTTTTTAGACCTACATCATTTTGCGACACAGTAATTAAGTTGTACAAGCAAACAGGAGGTTAAATAAACTTGTTTTAAGAGATACGGACACTTACATAAATTATATAATAACGAAATGTATTTACAAGTAACAGCATGTACAGTATGTGCAAGAATTAAAAAAAAGTTTAATAACACCAATAGCTACTTACTATTTTAATGGGATGTATGAGGTTGATGGGATGAACACGGTTTCTGAATATTTGGTGGAATATTAGATAAAGACACTCACATTTCATCATCAAGCATTTTTAAGCTTCCACTTCCTATCCATATATCAAGAGCAGGAGCAGCAATGCACTACTGGGAGCTAGCTGCAAAAAAACCCAACCTTTGACTTCTGACTTCAGCTCAGCGTTTAAGATGCCACCCTTAGAGCTCTGCGAGTTTGACTGACTACTGCCTGCGCTGCAAACACACTGCTGTTCCACTCACTGACTACACGTGCAGTCACGAGCTGATTGTGGAGACTACACGTGCAGTCAGGAGCTAATGTGCCGCCAAAGCCGCCATTGTTAAGAGGATCTGTGACCCACTAGGTATCAATCACGTGTCAACCATGTGATATGCGTAACATGCAGGCAGAAAGTTAGAAACCAAAAAAACACACACAGTTTGGAAAGCACTGCTGTAGGATATTGCAAGCATGTGATGCATTAATATGAATATATATCTGTAAAACTATTGTACTAAGTGAGATGAAATCTGCTTACATTTATATAACCAGGGGTGAAGCTTGACACAGATTGGCACTGCCTGATTCTGCCACTCTTTCCTTCTCCCACATCCTTTTTTTCTTATGTTTATTTATTTGCAAGTGGCATCTTTGAATCTGTTAGATTCCTCAGGGTTGCTCTATTTGCCATCCAAAGGGGCATTGGTTATTCAAGCTGACCCTTATAAGCCCAAGGATCCTTCATTTTAAAATACCCCGGGGGATACCTCTTGTAAGGCTTGAACTGCTTCTTGAGTTGAGTTACTTTCTTTCCCACTACCATACAAATTTATGGCAGCTGGCACCTCTGAAGTATGGGGGCCCTAGAGTAATAAATATGGGTATAACTAGGAATATGTACAAAATCAATAATTAGACATCTGGTACATGTGTGACGTGTCTGTCTGGATCTTAAAAATAACAGAAACATTGTCTCATTAACAAGAAAATACTATCACTTGGGGAGTTTAAAACTGTTAGGTACATCTAGCAAAATGACTTTTTGCTTCAATTTTGATTTTTTTTTCTTTCATGATTTAGATAGAGCTGGTAACACATTCAAGATAATCATGAGAATGATACAGGGACCTTGGAATTGCAGGAACTCATAGAAGCAGTCTAATTAGACGGGTGCTGGTGGGATGACCCAACCTGCAATTGCTTTTGTCCCCATTTTTAGACTTTACTGGCATGGGATGAGTCCAAAGACAGGGGATTCCGCTCAGAAAAAAATATTCCTATCTTTGCTGAGGTCAGTTAGGGACAGATATGTGGCAGGGTTAGGTTTGTGAAGTCTACATTGTGCAATTCTCAAAAATGTAAAACCGACAATTTCAGACATAAGTTACATGAAAAGGGGGTAAAACAATTAAAGTATATTGTAAAGTTATTCTACTAAATATAATTAAACATTTCTATTGCATTCTCAAAGTGTATTTACATATGTACATGATAGACAAGTAGGGGTTATAACACTTGCTGCTGTGCCATTCCTCTCCTAATATAATGCTACCCCAGCCAGAGCCGGGTATGGGAGAGGACCCATAAACTCTTAAACCACCCAAATCATTTTTCTGTTGAATTAAAGGGACACTGAACCCAAATTTTTTCTTTCGTGATTTAGATAGAACATGACATTTTTTTTTTTTTTTAATCTTTTATTTATTTCCAACAAATGAACAAAATCAACAAAAAATAGAAATTCTGATATTACACAGTGTTAGATTAAACACAAGGTATGCCATTATTACATGAAACACATAATCTAAGAGAAAATTCACATTATTGTAATCTTGTGATACGCTAGTTTCTAAATGAAATGTATGCATACCTATTCTATTTCAAAATATGTTTCAAACTGTTTTTTTATAAAAATAATACTTATCATATACAGTTTAGGTAACCATGTTGTTGGATTTTTATATTTTTAACAGTTAGACCAGACAAATATATCTAAAGGAAAATAATATAGACCAAAACCAATAAAACATTTCAAAAAGCCAAAACGGGGAAAAACAAAACAACAAATAAACAGAGACATAAAAGGAGAAAAAAAAAAAAAAAAAAAATTTACTAAAATTGATAAGAAAGTAAGGGGGAACCTGCCTCTCCCTCTTCTCTCCTCCCTCCCTGTTACCAGACATTTAGCTGCACTATTTCCGAGTTTCTAAATGGAAAGATCAGGTGCTCTATTTCATTGTCTGGAAAACTTTTGATAAATACTGACCACTTCTTGAAAAATGACTTAATATCTTCCTCATTATTTAGATTTGTATCTCTCTGTTCTAGCATGCATTGTTTTTTTAGATAGTTTTTTACTTCTAAAATTGTAGGAGCCCTATGTTTTTTCCAGCATGAAGTTATTAAATTTCTAGCGGCTAATATTGAGAGAGTTACTAATTTATCCTGGGGAGGTTGTTTTTCCTGTTTTTTTATACAGAAGGCCACTTGCGTTAATGTGATATCCAGAGGGGAGATTCCCAGTGTGTTATTGAGCCAGTACTCTAGTTTTTGCCAAAATTGGGTGACTTTCGGGCAGCTCCAGATCATATGTTTTAAGTCTGCCGCATATAGGGAGCATTTTGGACATGTATTAAAGTTTACATTGTGCAATCTGTGGCCCTTCTCTGGCGTAAAATAGGCTCTATGCATGAGTTTGACATGTGTCTCTCTCCAGTTCGCAGAAAGCGTAGCCTGAGAAACAGTTCTAATAGATCTTTGAATAAATTTTGAATCAATGTCGTTAGAGATAATTAGATTGTTCCAGCCCGTTGCTATCTGATCTAATACTTGCAAACCCTTGATATTACGAATAGATCTATAGCAATATGTGATTGATGTATGCCCACTCTTTGTTAATAAGAGCCAGTTCCCCATTTCTCCCATGTCCCATCTCCAGCCTGACTTTTTCACCAATTCTAAGAAATAATGTCTTAATTGCAGATAGGCGAAAAATTTGTTATTTGCTAAGTTAAATTGATTTTTCAATTCCTCAAATGTTTTCACACATTTTGTATCTGCCCTGCCAAATTGATTGATTTTTGTCAAGCCCCTAGCATACCATTTATTAAAGGTTGCCGAGTTTAAACCAGGGCGAAAGTTAGGGTTACCCTGTATAGATAAGTACTGTGAGACTCTACATTCGACTTTTAATAGACTCCCAATCTTCCACCATGCTTTGATGGGATTTGACATAGTTTTAAGTATCTTGATTTCAGGCGGGAGTGCTTTAGGCTCACAGTGGGCCAATCCCGTGGGGAGAAAGGGATAGCAGATATTTTCATCTAAATGATTATTGGTCGCATAGTTTTTAGATAAGAACCAGTCTACCACCGTACGAGCGAGAAAAGTAAGATTGTAGGATCTTATATCTGGTAAGGACAGTCCTCCAAATTCTTTTCCTGCTGAGAGTTTAGATATTGAGATTTTAGATCTCCTTCCCTGCCATATAAAATTTCTAATTGCAGAGTTAAGAGACCGAATATCTTTTTCGAGCATCATTATTGGTGTGTTCTGTAAAACATATAATAGTTTAGGGAGGAGGACCATCTTAAATAATGCGATTCTCCCAGAGAGTGAAATTGGTAAATTTAACCAGACTTTCAATTTTTCACGAATCAGTAATAGTATTGGTGTTATATTAAGTTTGTATAGATCTGAGGGATTGACCGGGATAATAATCCCCAGATATTTGAATGAGTCTGTAACCTCCTTAAATGGACATTCGATTAATGATTCCTTTTTTTTCCTGAGCCATAGGATCTCTGATTTGGCTGCATTTATTTTATATCCGGAGAAGGACCCAAACAAAGTTATTATGTGCAACAATTTAGGTATATTCCTTTTTGTATCTGAGATATACAAAAGTATGTCGTCTGCATAAAGCGCAATTTTTATTTCATGTTTGGATATTGTGATCCCTTGAAGAGACTGTCTGATCCTTATTGCCAGGGACTCAATAGCTATGTCAAAAATGAGGGGAGATAGGGGGCACCCCTGTCGCGTACCCCGTTGAATTGCTATGTTAGATGATAGAAAATTATTAATTATTAATTGGGTGTGGGGATTTTTATATAAGTTTTTAATGAAATTTGAAAATTTGCCTGAGATTCCGAATTTCGCCAGTGATATAAATATATGGCTAAAATATACCGAGTCAAAGGCTTTCTCAGCATCGATTGCAATTATGGCAAGATCTGAGGTGCCCCCCATTTTCCTCCCCCCCAGCTGTCTTCTGTGACAGATATTCTGTTATTGCTAGCACTTCTCTAATCTTTAAGGCCGAGTTGCGGTTTTTAAGAAAACCTGCTTGGTCACTATGAATGATATGAGCGAGGCCACTTTGAAGTCTGCTTGCAAGTATTGAGGCTAAGATTTTATATTCAGAATTCAGGAGAGCTATGGGCCTGTATGACTCTCTTTGAGTTGGGTCTTTCCCCCCTTTGAGCAAAAGAGTTGTATATGAAGCCGTAAAGCTAGGTGGTATGTTTTTACCGTCTATGAAAAATTGGTTAAATAGCTTGCAAAGATACGGAACCGCTTCAGAAGCTAGGATTTTGTACACTTCGTTAGGGAGCCCATCTGGGCCTGCTGCTTTGTTGGATGCTAACTCAGAGATTGTTTTGCTAATTTCTTCTTCTGAGATCGGTTTATTCAGGTAAGAAATTATTTCCTCAGGAACTGTGGGACAAGTTATTTTGCTCCAAAATTCATGAGACTGATCCGGCTCCTGAGTTCTAGCAGAATAGAGATCTTTATAATATTTTGTGAAACTCTCTAGTATATCTTCTGATTGTGTGAGGGTACTCCCTTTATGTTGTAATCTATCGATAAAAGAGGGGTTTTTTTCAGCTTTAACTAACCTGGCCATTAATTTACCGGATTTATTACCAAAACGATACATTTTTGCCTGAAATCTAAGCTCTTTTTGGGTTTCAATGAGCAGTGTTAGGGCATCCCTTTCTTTTTTAGCTTTAGTGTATTTGGCCCAATTGAAAGATGATTTATGAAGGAGAAAATGGTTGTACGAGTTTATAACAAAGTTGGTAGCTTCTCTTTCTCTCTTTTTCATAATCTTGGATATTTTGGCCGCGTATGCTATTATCTCTCCCCTAATAGTTGCCTTGGCGGCTCCCCAAAATATTTCCGGCTTATCAATGTATTCTATGTTGAATTGGGTGTATTCTTTAAATTTATCATTTAAATATTTTTTATTCATCATTCATTGACCAGATAATAAGGAAACCTGAATCTCAGGGGAGCTGTTTTTGGGTTACTTAGATGAATTTCGAGAAAAATAGGGGCATGGTCCGACATAACTATGGGTGTAATTCCTGTTTTTATAGTCTTAGGACAAAGTCTCTCGTCAGCTAGTAACAGGTCTATTCTGGATAAAGTTTTATGTACCCTGGATAAGCAGGTATAGTCTCGGACATCGGGGTTTTGCATCCGCCAGATGTCTTTGACCGACAAATTCTGAAAGAGACATTTAAAAATTTTTGTTTCTAATTTGTCCTTTTTTGCCTTTAGTTGTTTGCTATTTTGTCTCAGTCTATCTAAGGGAGATTGTGGGGCCATATTGAAATCTCCTCCTGTTAACAAAAGCCCTTCTGTAAAGGATAAAATGGTGGATTGCATTATGTTCCAAAATTCATAGTCCAGTTTGTTAGGTGCGTATAGATTACACAATGTATAGACTTGGTTGGCTATACGGATTTTTATCATTATGAATCTCCCCTCTGGATCGACCTTTGTCTGGAGTATGTGATAATCTAGCCGTTTGCCTAGCAATATTGCCACCCCTCTCTTCCGCTTAACACTAGGTGAGGCGATAACCTCTTTTACCCATGAGCCTTTTAGTTTCATGGCTTCTTCTAAGTTAAGGTGTGTCTCTTGTAAAAAGATAATGTCTGCCTGAAGTTTTCGCATATGTGTAATTATGGCTTTTCTTTTTATGGGAGTTGAGATTCCTCCCACGTTCCATGATATTAATCTAAACTTGTCAAGTGGTTTCGTCATACGGACTTAATCACTAAGGCGGAAAGATAGAGAGGCATGGGGGGAGAGAGAGAGAGGAGGGGGAAGAAGGAGAGGGAGAAGAGAGAGAAAAAAAAAAAGAAAAAAAAAAAAAAAAAAAAGAAAAAAGGGGGTGGGGGATTGAAACTCTATTATATGATGAAGAAGGAGGACCAACTCCTCCTTTTTCCCTCTGTCCCAAGAGGGATCCCCTATCGAGAAATGGAATTTTGATATGGTAGACCTACTGTACTTGTTTGATAAATAATGGATGGAGGGAAAGAAAGAGAAAAGCCATGTCGCAAAGAGCAACATTATTATTGTACTCTTGAATTTAAATTGAAGGCCCTTGCTATGACAGAGCTCACCCTGCTGACTCTACTTCAGAGTATAACCTGTCTGCCTCCTTGACATTGTCAAAGAAATGTGTGGTATTTCCAATGACTACTTTAAGTTTAGATGGGTATATTATCGTTGCCCTATAACCTTTTTGAATAAATTTTGTGCATACAGGTGCTAGGTCTCTCCTTTTCAAGGAGGTTTCTGCCGAGTAGTCCTGAAATAATAAAATTTTAGCCCCATCTATATTGATGGGTTGCTTTCTCCTGAACTGTTGTAGTATAAGAACTTTGTCTAGATAATTCAAGAACCTGGCAATGACTACCCTTGGCCTTCTATTTGTTTTGTTGTCATCTAGGGGAGGGCCGATTCTGTGCGCTCTTTCAATTACTATCTGTGTACTTGGCATTTCCAGTAGTTTACCTAGTGTTTCTGTTATAAATAACATTAGGTTTTCGTATTTTTTTTCCTCTGGTATACCAATTATCCTTATGTTATTTCTTCGTGATCGATTTTCTAGATCGTCTAATCTGAGCTGTAGTTTTTGTATTCTACTTTCTGCGTCCTCCAATTTGGTGCCTTGTACCACTGTGAGGTCTTCTAAGTCTGAAACCCTCTGTTCTGCCTCTTGCAACCTGCTTGAAAATTGCCTGACTTCCTGGGATAATTGATCTATATCGTGTTTGATTTCCATTCTTAAGGTGTCAAATTTAGGAGTCAAAGCTTCTGATATATTGGTAACTAGGTTTTGCAAGTTTAGTACCTCACTTGCTGAGTTAGGATTTGTTGCACTGTGTACCTCCATTGTGGGCTCAGTGGTTCCCTTTGATTTCTTATCCCTATGCCTGCCCGCCATGCCTGGGGATATTGTCTTAGAGGAAGTGTTAAGAAATTTGTCCATGTGCCAAAGGTGCGAGTGCAAGACACACTTATTGGGGGGGAACACCCCTATATGGTGAGTGAAAGTACTAATGTGAGGCAAGGAAGTGGATGGTGTGGGGAAAAAAAAAAAAAAATGGGGAGGGGGAAGTGAGAGTATTAAAGTGTCATGTAGTTATGAGAGGTGACAGGGAGTGAATTTTTATGTGTCTATTTGTGAAAAACGTGAGAGAGAAAAAAAAAAACAATTCTCTCTAAGGAGACAAGGTGTGGGTGACTTCAGGATTGTGATCTCTTACTTTGGCGGTCAGACAGAGGGTCTCAGACAAATTTAAAACGATACACAAGAGGAGGTAGAATATGATCCTATCACTAAAACAGTTCCTTCACTATGATTTAATTTTAAGTTAATTTCCCTATTATGACCCAATCTCAGTAAGGAGGGTGATTGATGTGGTACTAGCCGCAGACAAGTTTGCAGCTCTATTTAGTACACTTGGTTGCCTTTTTTGTCAGTTTGCTACTATATGTGGTCTGTAGCTGGTTTCACAGATTTTAATAGTATTAGATTTAAATAGGCCCACCTCTAAAAGTAATATTAGATTTTAGCTAAATATAACCAATGTTTAAGCGTGAGTGATTTAAAGATTAGAATCTAAACTAATAAATGTTACAAAACACTTAAACTAGAATATAGGAAGGATTAAACCTTTATGTGAGGTTGTAAGGAAAAAAAAGGGGGAATTTTTGTTTCTTTTTTTTAGCAAGATTCAGAGTAATACAATCTTAACACCTTAAAAAAAAAAAAAAAAAAAAAAGAGAGAAGAAAAAAATTAACACTATTAGCCTGATCCTCAAGATCTTTCAAAGGATTAACATATTAAGACTCAACAGACAGCCTATGCACATACATACAAAAATATAATAAATTGTTATATATCTCAAGTTATACTGAGACCTTCACAAACAACCTGCAGGTAAGAAATAATTCTAATTGTGGCCTAGCATTGGTCTGTGAGAAGAAGCCAGGAACCTCTAATTCAACATTATATGTAATTTAGTAAAGTTCGAGCAATTCTTTGATGAGAGATTTCAGAAGAGCAGTCTATTTTTTACTCATATAGCGTGATGCTCTTGAAAAAAAAAAAAGAAAAAAAAAAAGGGGTAAGATCTTTTGTGATGCTTGTAAATTCCTTTAACCATAAAGAACCTTTTTTCCTGACTTGTGATGATAAGCAGGGAGAATGTAGCTATTTATAATGGTTGTGTCTCTCTTGAAGATTTGACACTTTATGTCACTCTTAGCTTAGATCTTAATTTTCCCTTGCTTCCAATCTTTGTAGCTATATTTTGTAACATGAGCTGTCCCATAAACAAATCTTCTTTCTTTTCTTCTCCTCCACCCTCTATCTTTTAGCTTTGTCAGGGATAGACTTAGTTTAGGTATAAGATTCCGTAATAAACGTCTTTCCCAGTAAAGAAAATTCCTTAGAATGTATATGTTTCAGTCCAGCCTGTAATGCCCTTTAACTTTCGCTCGAGCCCTCTTTCACAGCTTCTCTATGGGCTACCAAAGATTAACCCATTAAATACAGTGATATTTATCGTGACTCTGTTTAATGTACTGTTTAGTGTACTCACCCTCCTGTGTCTCACTGTGTCTTCGGTCTGAGATTGAACCTCCGGACTTCGGTTTCGTTCTTACCCTGCCAGGAGGGGAAATTTCTATTTGAAGCGTGAGAGGTGTTTTGCAAGGCGTTAGCCCTCCTTGTCCCACCTCCTCCCGCGCAGCAACGGTGGGGGAGAAGGGGTCCGATGAGCGCTTCTGTACTGAGCCCTGGAGCAGAGCCGGCACTAGTGGGGCTCGGCCTGCCGCCCCCACGAGAGGGTCCCAAGCAAGGACAGCGCAATCCTCTGAGACGCCGACTCCTCCGGCTCCCAGGGGCTCCTCCTCCCACGCAGCACCGGTGGGGGAGGAGGAGTGGTCGTCGATCCTTCTCCGGGCTCCTGAACGTTCCTGAGTCGGTATCCGCAGGCTTCTCAGACCATTAGGATAAGTCCACAGATTTGACACCAGGAGGGGAGAAAGTCAGCCGGGTAAGCTAGTAAAGCCGAAAGTGGAGTGTAAGGCTTGAGCAGCGAAATACTGCAGACGTTTTAAAAGTCTTTACAGGTGTACACACTTGGAGTTTTCACCTCTATTTGCATGAACAGTTTCTCTGTGGGAAGTTGAAAAAGGCTCTTTTCTGATGTTATTCCATCTTCGTTATGCAGAATTAGGTCTTAGAGATTTAGAAGGTTCCCTTCAAGACAGGGATTTTCTTTTCAGTGGGATGTAGTTTCCACTGTGAGTTCCAGCAGCGGTGAAGTTTGCCGTCTGGCTAGCAGTCCCTAACTCTGAGGGCTTGGCGCGTGGAAAACACCGCCAGGTGCTTTGGACAGGAGAACAATCGCTCAGCCACCTGTGCTAAGCTCCTCCTCCGGAACTCAGAAGAGAGAACATGACATTTTAAGCAACTTTCTAATTTACTCCAATTATCACATTTGCTTCATTCTCTTGGTATCTTTATTTGAAAGGCAAATAAATTCATTCACCAAAATAAAAGTGCTGTCCAGGGAGCTGAACCAAAAAAAAGCATTGATGACTACTTTTTCAAATAAAGATAGCAAGACAACGAAGAAAAATGTATAATAGGAGTAAATTAGAAAGTTGCTTAAAATTGCATGCTCTATCTGAATAAGAAAAGACAAAATTTGGGTTCAGTGTCCCTTTCATTAGGAATTGGACACCCAAAACATTGCTTGTGCTTTACCTTCTAGCATTAATAATAACAAAGATTGGTTTTAAACTTAAGATCCAAACGTCATAGATTTGTTTAACATTACATTACCAATACATGAAAAATAAAAATAGTTTACAAAATGAGTGTCATTAAAGGGACATTAAACCCAAAAATGTTCTTTCATGATTTAGATAGAACATTCAATTTTAAACAAATTTCCAGTTTACTTCAATTATCAAATTTGTTTCATTCTTTCATATCATTTGTTAAAGGAGCAGCTATGCTCTACTGGTTTCTAACTAAACACATGGGTGAACCAATGACAATCGGTATATATATATATATATTTGCAGCCACCAATCAGCAGCTAGAACCTAGATTCTTTGCTGCTCCTGAGCTTTCCTAGATAAACCTTTCAGCAAAGGATAACAAGAGAAGGAAGCAAATTAAGTAATAGAAGTAAATTGGAAACTTGTTAAAAATGGTATGCTCTGTCTAAATAATAAATGTCTAATTATGACTTTACTGTCCCTTTAAACATCAAATAGATGCTAGATAGAATGATGCATTATAAAAAACGATTAGTCTGAGAATAAAATGTAGATGAATTTTTAAAGTTGCATTAGTTATTTAAAGGGACACTGAACCCAAATGTTTTATTTTGTGATTCAGATAGAGCATGCAATTTTAAGCAACTTTATAATTTACTCCTATTATCAATTTTTCTTCACTCTCTTGCTATCTTTATTTGAAAAAGAAGGCATTTAAGCTTTTTTTTTTTGGTTCAGAACTGTGGACAGCATTTTTTTTATTGGTGGATGAATTTATCCACCAATCAGCAAGAACAACCCAGGTTGTTCACCAAAAATGGGCCGGCATCTAAACTTAAATTCTTGCATTTCAAATGAAGATACCAAGAGAATGAAGAAAAATTGATAATAGGAGTAAATTAGAAAGTTGATTAAAATTGCATGCTCTATCTGAATCACGAATGAAAATTTTTGGGTTCAGTGTCCCTTTAAATATTGACAAAATAAGTGTAACGTTTTAGTGTTTATAAAACAATGGAAGTTGCCATGTTACCGTCTCTGTTGTGGCCAATTACGGAACGTTTTAAATAGGTCACTAGAATGTACAGCCAATGGCTATTTAAGAGTGGTATTTCACAATATTTGTTATTCTGATGAAGGGGATGTGCTGATCCCTGAAACGTCAAATAAATTACTTTGACCTGTTAAAACGAAGTCCTGAGAGTGCATTTGTTTGCTGTATATATATATATATATATATATATATATATATATATATATATATATATATATATATATATATATATATATATTATTAGCTAAAAAATGCTTCTAGTGAAAGCTATGTTTTAGAGGCATACCCACATATGCTGCCCAATGTACCCTCATTCAAACACTTTACCAGTTCAAAGAGTTGCTGATGGTGTATATTGTGTCAATGAGGGAAGTTTACACCATACAAAGCACCATGTCCAGTGTTTACATGCAGGTGCACTTGGTATGCACAGCATATATGTGTATGCCTCTAAAAAAAATTACTAAAATCAATTAGTGAAGTGAACAGCTATAATGCACATTTCAAAGTTGACTGTTATGTCTCTAGCTGTACTATTTTATTACTTCATAGTGGCAAATAAACTATTTTATAAATAATTACAAATAGAATATTATAGTGTAACAGAAACAAAGAAAATATTCATTTAATCTACTTTATATTGATTATTCTGTTTCCCCTCTAATGAGAACATATGTTCAATTCCATGCTTCACCCAATACATTAGCATTTGCTGAAATACAGTGTAATTTGTACCAAGCTATTGCTTTCACCCTCTTAGACACTCCCCCTTCTTCACTGGATACTGCCACAGTTCGGTCTGCGGGGGAAGCTTTGGAGAAATAAAAGGATTTACTTATTTCTTGTACCACCACCAACCTCTTATACTCCCCTTGCAAAGAAAACATCCACCTGCAGAGTTTGATGTTCTCATATCACAAACTCGCTGCACTTGAAAGTGTTTTGAGTTTCTTGCAGAATTCTTAGACTGTGTGCAGTGGGAGAAAGTTGCAGCTAAGCACAGGCACATTGCACATTGTGATGAGGAAAGAGATGCCATTCTTTGAATGCAACCAACTGAGAAGATAGCCCATTGTAATGGTAAATCAGGAGAAAGACGGAGAAGTAGCATCATCATTCAAAAACAAACATTCATTCTGAATTGTGTACCATTTTGCATGGACAAGTTTGAAAGAAACATCTCTGCATCTCCTTTTGTCAGAAAAAAACAACTCCCCCCCCCCACCCTTGAATGTGTGATATCAATAGGGAAATCTAAATCAGTTTTTACTTTTTTAATCCACTCTAGAGGTTTGAGAGTCACTGCTGGTGCATTGATCATTGTTTTAGAAGATTACACCAAATTCAGTTTGTGCAGCATATAACAGGGGGTTTACAGGTGCCTGTCTGAGGACAAGGATGTGTGATTGACAGCTGATACAATGGATGAGAGTCCCAGGACTGCAGGGCAAGCTGTCAAGTCTATATACTTACAATCGTTCCTGCAAGGTGGAGCCCCGTGGGGATTCTCTCTAAAAGGTGGACTGGAAAATGGAGAACCTCTTACCATTTCAAAGGTAAACCTATTACCACATCTATTTTTACTATCACATTGTATTTGCTCAGTTATAGTTATTATGACAATATCACATTTATGATATTTATCTTGCAAAGATTTATCAGCATTTCAGATGTTTATTGTAGTCATTTTTATTTCGTTCAACATTCCCACTTTTGATAGTGATTTGCAGCTGGAGCAGTTTTTTGTGTGTGTAATCTGTGGTGTTTAAAGGGACATGAAACACCTTTTTTTTCTTTTATGATTCAGATAGAGCTTGTAGTTTTAAATATTTTTCCAATGTATTTCTGTTATCTAATTAGTTTTGTTCTCTTTGTATTCTTTTGTTGAAAAGTATACCTGGGTAGGCTCAGAAGTTGCTGATTGGTGGCTGTGCATAAATGCCTCTTGTCATTGGCTTTCAGCTAGCTCCCAGAAGTTAATTAGATAATAGAAGTAATTTGGAAAGTTGTTTAAAATTGTAAGATTTACCTGAATTATGAAAGAAAAAAAAATGTGGATTGAATATCCCTTTAAGTGAAATAAAAAAATACTCATACAAATATTTTATGTTTAGGGATTTATTTGCATTTTGCACACATTGTTTAAAATAAGCATGTGAAATATGTATTTTGTAGGTGAAATGTTTTATTTAATAATATTTATGACATCCAGTAAGTATAATGGTTTTCTATGTACTTATTTTTGTGGGTCATTTGAGTTCTTCTATGGGAAAGATGTTTGTTACCTGTTTTATCATGGTCTGTAGATTTGCATTTTGATCTCCCATGGGGCACTGCAAAAAACAAAAAAACAAACATTTATCAATATCAGTGACCAATTTTAGAGATGCTTTTTCTTCACAGCGCAATTATATCTGACTATTTCACAGGATGTTTGTTGCAGCTTTGTAGAACAGTTCAGAAGGTAAAAAAAAAAAAAGATCATTAGTGAAGGTAAATTTATCAGCTATTGAAATTGACCAAGCATTTATCTATAGTACCTTTTTTTCATGTAATTGGCAAGAGTCCATGAGCTAGTGACGTATGGGATATACATTCCTACCAGGAGGGGCAAAGTTTCCCAAACCTCAAAATGCCTATAAATACACCCCTCACCACACCCACAATTCAGTTTTACAAACTTTGCCTCCTATGGAGGTGGTGAAGTAAGTTTGTGCTAGATTTCTACATTGATATGCGCTTCGCAGCAGGCTGAAGCCCGGTTTTCCTCTCAGAGTGCAGTGAATGTCAGAGAGACGTGAAGAGAGTATTGCCTATTTGAATACCATGGTCTTCCTCTAGGGGATCTATTTCATAGGTTCTCTGTTATCGGTCGTAGAGATTTCTTCTCCTACCTCCCTTTTCAGATCGCCGATATACTCATATACCATTACCTCTACTGATTCTTGTTTCAGTACTGATTTGGCTATCTACTACATGTAGATGAGTGTCTTAGTGTAAGTAAGTCTTATTTCTATTCATGTGTATATATAGCCTTACAGCAAAGTAAGGGGGCGCTAGTGATAATATATTTATTTATTTATTTTTATTTATTTATTTTATTTATAAAATATTTTACCAGGAAGGATACATTGAGATTTCTTTCGTTTTCAAGTATGTCCTGGGATCACAAAACATTGCATTGATACAATAGGGTACAATAAAATACAAAAACAATAATAAAAATACACATTATATGCAAACATTTAACATAGAGCAGGTATGAAATATTTATCCATGACAGGAGCATTCTGTTTTGAGATATGTATAGAGGGATCTCTTAAAGGATTTTAGGCTTGGGGAAGTTTTTAAAGTGTGAGGGAGGTCATTCCATAATTGTGGCGCTCTGTAGGAAAAGGAGGATCGAGCTGCTTTTTTTTTGTATTGAGGCAAGCTAAATAATGTGCTGTTATTGGATCGGAGGTTATAGGAGGTGGGAATAGCAGGGGAGAGCATTCTGCTCAGGTAGGGTGGGAGCTTCCCAGAAAGGCTCTTAAAGACAAGGCAGGAAAGATGGAGGGTGCGTCTGGATTCTAGCGACAGCCAGTTTAGTTCTTTTAGCATGTCACAATGGTGGGTCCTGTAGTTACATTGTAGCACAAAGCGGCAGAGCGAGTTATATAACGTATTTAGTTTATTAAGGTGAGTTTGCGGAGCAGGTGCATATACTATGTCCCCATAATCCAAGATAGGCATCAGCATTTGCTGTACAATCTTTTCCTTTACTGTAGGGCTGAGGCAAGATTTGTTTCTGTACAGGGCACCTAGTTTTGGATAAAGTTTAGAGGCAATTTTTTCTATGTGGAGTCCAAAAGATAGATTGGGGTCTAACAACATACCTAAGTATTTAAAAGAGTGGACTGCGGTCAGCGTGCAATTGGATTTTGTTTTGATGCGAAGATGGGAATTTTGTAATTTATGTATTTTAGGTCCCATTCCAAAGATCATTGTGACCGTTTTGTCAGTGTTTAGGAAGAGTTTGTTTTTCGAGATCCACTTTTCTACCTCTGTGAACTGGTCTTGGAGCACTGTTTCAAGCTGCAGCAGATCAGATTTGTTTGCATAGATTACCGTGTCGTCTGCGTACATGTGTACAGTTGAGGATTTGCAGACATTAGGCAAATCATTTATAAATAATGTGAATAGTAGGGGGCCGAGAATGGAACCTTGGGGAACACCACACGTGACTGGGAGAGGGAGGGAGTCAATGTTAGAGACAGAGACATATTGTGATCGATCCGATACATATGATTTAAACCAGGTTAACGGGTGATCAGCAATACCAGAGTTTTTTAGTTTGAGAAGTAGTAGGTCATGGTCCACTGTGTCAAAAGCCTTTGCAAAATCAAGGAAAATAGCTCCAGTTAGGTCTCCTTGTTCCATGGCAGTTTGGATGTCGTTGCAAACTTTTAGGAGGGCAGTTGTAGTGGAGTGATTCGGTCTGAAACCTGATTGATCAGGGGTCAGATAGTTAGAAAGTTGGTAATACTCGCATAATTGCGTATGGACGCATTTTTCTAGGATTTTTGACAATACAGGGAGCAGTGATATAGGACGATAGTTAGAAACCAAGGTTAACTCCCCACTTTTATGAATAGGCACTACTCTTGCAGTTTTCCAGAGTTTGGGTATGTATCCAGACACCAAGGATTCGTTAATTAGGGTTGCAACAGGCTTAGCAATTGCCGGCGCACTGAGCTTCAACAGCATTGCTGGGATTTGATCAGGTCCTGACTGGTTTTTCATTTTTAGATTATCGAGGTGTTTCTTAATGACATTGAAGGGTACAGGTCTAAAATTGAACTTTTCTATATTGGGTCTTTGCTGTTTTAGTGGGGCCTGATCCACATTTGTAGCTTCAGGATGCGTGCCATTTATTAGTTTGTCAATCAGGGTGGTGGAGCATCCTACAAAATAATTGTTAAAGGCATTTGCTACTTCTAAGGGGAGTTGCAGGTTTTGGTTATCCACATTGACAGTAGAGGGTTGGGAGTGGATTGGTGGATTTTGTAAGTTATTTATGAGTTTCCAAAACTTTCTAGGGTTACATATATTATTGTTCAGATTTTCACAGAAATATTGCGCCTTAGCCAATTTTGTTTGTTTAGTACATATATTTCGCCATTTTCTATATACACAGTGATCATTCATAGAGCCAGTATGCTTGAACTTTGACCACAATGAATCCCGAAATTGGTACATTTGAATGAGGTCAGCTGTGATCCAATTCAAGTGTGCTCCTTTTACTCTCACCTTACGCAGCGGTGCATGTAAATTCCAAACTTGTAGGAGTTCAGACTGAAAGAATTCAACTGCAGAGTCTAGATCTGGGATTAGGTTTAATCTGTGCCAGGGGAGATAGATAGTGATATTAATCTATATACTCTTTAAAAAATGCAAATTGGTAATTGTGTATACAATACAGATAAAAAAATAAAACAAAATAAGAGAAAACTGAAATAAAATCCTCTCAAATGAGGGAAGTCCAAATATAATTACAAAATCAAGGCAAAAATGAGTCCTTTTCAAAACCAAGTGGAAAAGCCCTGTGGTGGCTGCCTCCTCCTCACCGACTGGTCCGGGTATAACTATGAGGAATAGAAGAAAATAGAGGGGCGCCTCATGTGTAGGATCAACAGATATAAAAATCAGTAATAACAGTAGTAGAGCCAAATGGGTACTCACACACTTCACAAGCACACCAATGTGCTGGTAGTAGTAGGCTGCAGATTCAAATAGGTGTGGCAGCTCACCTCTCAGGTAGTACTGTGAATCTGAAGATGGAAAAGGAGACACAGACAAAAAGCACTACATGTGCAGACTGTTAAAGATATAACAAACAATATTTTCAGTGGTACAGATGGTTACTCACATACTCCATGAGCACACTTATGTGCTGGTAGAAACAAGCTGCAAATTTTAGGCAGGTGTAGCAGCTCACCCCAGATCAGATTTCTTAATGCTGTAATCAAATGGCTCCAATAGGTAACACAAAGTCCCAAAAAGGTAGAGAGACTCTTATGTATCAGCAGGGCAGTAGGTAGGTAAAGATATCCACTCAAAGGCGTATTTCCAGTAAAATACACATATTTATTAAAAACAAAAGTTAAAAAACACAACAGAACAATTGCTGTGTTAGGTGGATAAAAAAGGGGTTAACAGTGACCCCAATAATGCAACGCGTTTCTCGGTTTTGCACCGTTTCATCAGGCATAAAATTGTTCTTATTCCTACCTCTCCTGCCTCTGCTTTATATAGCCAGCTAACAAACATTATCCTCCTTTCAGAGGGGTGTGTTTAACAATTAATCACTGACACCTGTCTAAGGTGGCTAGTCTCCTAATTACAAAATGTTAAGGAAATCCAATGTACTTATATATGCAAGAAAACTGTCTATTTGTTGCTTATAATATACGTGTATATGTACAAAAGACTAGCTTTCTATCTGATATACGTATGTGTATAAGTGTAAGGGGGATTTTCCATCTTCAGCATCACAGTACTACCTGAGAGGTGAGCTGCCACACCTATTTGAATCTGCAGCCTACTACTACCAGCACATTGGTGTGCTTGTGAAGTGTGTGAGTACCCATTTGGCTCTACTACTGTTATTACTGATTTTTATATCTGTTGATCCTACACATGAGGCGCCCCTCTATTTTCTTCTATTCCTCATAGTTATTTCTATTCATGACACTCTAAGCTATGGTTGGGCACTTTATATGTAAAGTTCTAACGCTATATGTGTTAAACAGTCGCTAACTTTTTAAAAATATTTTAGCTATAGTTTTTAGAATAGTTACAATTCTAAATCTGTACCCTCTTGCAGCCGACTCTTCCCATCTGCTACTTCCTTGTAATCCTCAGTGTGACGTCTTCAGCGGTCTCACCCACTCTCTATGCCTCTCCAAAGTGTGTTCACAAAGTTGTTTACAACTGCGGATGCGCCAATTGCCGTTGATACATAGTAGTCAATGAATTAATATATTCATTGACTACTATATTGGCAGAGATATCAGCTGCATACTTGCGATCGTCTACCCGTTCCATTCATTTCCTGCATATCCTATTCAAGCAATACATGTAGCTTGCTCTAATTTTATCTTTTGATATGCCAATTCCGAAATTAAACAAGTACGCATGCGCGAAACGGGAGCGTGCATGGATTCAGAGCTGCCGAAATAAAATGTAGCGCATGCGCAGTACTTCTACTAGGCTGATGACGTGGATTGACGGCCTCCTAACGGCCAGATTTTCAATTGGGCGATATAAACACGTGATCATGACAGAAAAAAATAATAAAAAAAACGGGTTGAATTTGCAGACCGGCAAAAGCTGAGTTAAAACGCTGATTACTTTATTTACAATCAATTTAAAAATAAATCATGAATTAAACTCATTAATTTGGAACAAAGAAGAATATTTGAGATCGTCATCAAGGTAACTTTTTTGACCGTTTTGACCATAAGATAGTCCTTTAAAAACTGTAATCAAAATCAGGGATTTTGAGGCACCTTTGAAAATAGCCACATGTGTGCCTCCCGTCTACAAGATTGTAATGTATAGAAATGAGAATCTGGCTTGGCAGACAACATGTAAAGTTTAACAGAAAACTGTGATCCACTTGAATGAATAAAATGATCTAGGTTTGTCAGTTCCAGTCCTCAAGAGCTACTAACAGGTCATAATTTAAAGGGACAGTCTACTCCAGAATCATTATTCTTTAAAAAGATATATAATTCCTTTATTACCCATTCCCCAGTGTTGCCTAACCAACACAGTTATATTAATATACGTTTTACCCCAGTGATTACCTTCTATCTAAGCCTTTGCAGACTGCCCCTTTATCTCAGTTCTTTTGACAGACTTGTATTTTAGCCAATCAGTGTGGATTAATTAATAACTACATGGGACTGAACACAATTTTATCTATATGGCACACATGAACTAGTGCTGTCTAGCTGTGAATAACTGTCAAAATGAGATAAGATGGTAGGTTAAAAAGTAATCAATTTACCTACAAAAATGTTTCTATTTAAAATTGAAATCCACTGAAACACATTTCAGTTTTATATGGAATGTCCCTTTAAAATGACATTAAACACTAAATAATTAATTGATAGAATGTTGTCTTCAGAGCAAAGCTTAGCCTGGGAATAATATAGGAATGCATTTAAAAAAAATTCTATTAGTTGTTTAAATATTGAAAAAATAAGAGTAATATTTTATTTTCCAAAAAGTAGTGGGCACCGCCATATTGTAACTTAGGTTTCTTTTTCTGCTAAAGTCAATCAGGGACAGTTATAAATGACTTACTAGAGTGTGCAACCAATAAGTTTGTGAGATACTGCCGTCAATGCACTTCCACTTTTAATAGGAATTTGGGAAGTCAACATTTTCAGAATTAAATTACAGGAAAGGGGCGCAAAATAAATCATTAAACTATCTTACAAAGTTGATTTACTACATATAATTAAAAGGATATGAAAGCCAAATGTTTTCTTTCATGATTCAGACAGAGCATGGAATTTGAAAGTGAAAGTAAATCCTAGCATTTTACAAATGCTAGGATTTACTATTGAAACAAATAAAGGGGACTTTCATTCATTAAGTATAAGATACTTCATGTAGAAAGCTCCTTTATTTGATTCAATCGAGCGCCGTTTTTACCCTGTACAGCAGTATCTTATACTTAATGAATGAAAGTCCCCTTTATTTGTTTCAATAGTAAATCCTAGTGTTTGTAAGACTCTAGGATTTACTTTCACTTTAAATAACTTTTCAAATTAGTTATATGATTTAATTTGTTTAATTCTTTTTGAATCTTTTGTTGAAAAATATACATAGGCATGTTCAGAAGCTGCAGATTGGTGGTTGCACATATATGCCTTTGCCATTGGCTTTCAGCAAGCTTCAATTAGATAACTGAAGTAAATTAGAAAGTTATTTAAAATTGTATAAATTATCTGAAAGCAAATAATTGGGTTTCATGTCCCTTTAAACATTTTATATTAATGCAGGTACAAATCCAGAATTCCAAAATCCAAATTTATTCTGAAACCCAAAGTTTTTAATTAATATTTTTTTTAAAAAGTTAAAATTTTACTATCATGAACATTACACTTGTAATACCTTGTATGTGGTTACTTATTCAAATGCCCAAGTGGGCGTGGCTATGTGGGTAAGACAATGAAACGGATTAGAGACCAGATGAATGACCATAAGATTAATATTCGTTGCAAAGTCATCACTGCCCCCATGGCCGCTCATTTTCGAGAGGCAGGACATCAAATAAACCAATTACGTTTTCAGGTTATAGAAAAGGTTAATACCCCTAGGCGAGGAGGAAATACGGAGTTACTTTTAAGGCTTGACACTATAGAACCTAAAGGAATGAATAGAGAAATAAATTGGTCAGGTTTTTTTCTAATGTTCCTTAATGTTTTAATTAATATATTTGCAGCATAAGGGCTGATGATTTGTATCAATATGGTATGTTTGTAACCAATATCTGCCGTATCCTGATTTATCCACTGAGTGCCTTTTGTAGATATAGATGATTTGTAACATTTTTTATTTATTTTTTTAAATCAAAGTTTTTTATTAAGGTATTTAGCAAAACAATATGGTTACTATAATGATACACACAACATTTTTGATATGCAATAGCCTGTATATATATATATATATATATATATATATATATATATATATATATATATATACAGCTTATAAGTAAACAGTGTCATCCAATACAGACATCATCATATATGGTATATCATAAACACATATAAATATCCAAACTAAATGTTAAAACCCAACGAAACAGGCTTAATATATATATACCTAGTATTTCTGCTGGGTAATGATACCTATTTTTAAATTTTATATGCTAATTTATAAGATAACTCAACACTAGCACCTCCAAAACATGAATAGCTACCTAATAGTATAATACTTTATAATGGCCCTTTATAAGCTATGACATACTCTTTTGTTATGGGAGGTGACACATTTTTACAATCTTGTATGTGTAGGTGCAAGAATGCGGGTAGATACCGCTGAGATATTCACCACATTGGGTGAATAATAATAAAAATACAAGCATTCTGGACTGTACTACAAACACCCCACTGAGAAACTTATTGGTATGCAGTTAGCAAAACATTAGAGATTAACAACCAAACAGGATGTCTGTTAAAATACCCTACCTATTAAGTCTGGTCCGACTTAGGTTTAAAGCATATAGTCACACTGGTTAGGCCTTAGGGTTCTCTATCGCTACCATATTAATTCAGAATAGGATGCAAACATCTAAAGAGAGTCTTACATTGTAGCTATCTTAGGTTTTATTTTTATTTCACTGCTAAGTTTGTAATTATTTTAACTAGGTAGACTAGTTAGTAAATAGTTATTAAATATTTACTGTCTAGTTAAAATAAATACAAATTTACCTGTAAAATAAAACCTAACCTGAGTTACACTAACACCTAACGTTACACTAAAATTAAATAAATGACATTAATTAAATACAATTAACTAAATTAAGAAAAAAATAAACACTAAATTACACAAAATAAAAAAGAAATGATCAAATATTTAAACTAATTACATCTAATCTAATAGCCCTATCAAAATAAAAAAGCCCCCCAAAATAAAAAAACCCTAGCCTAAACTAAACTGCCAATAGCCCTTAAAAGGGCCTTTTGCGGGGCATTGCCCCAAAGAAATCAGCTATTTTACCTGTAAAAAAATAAATACAAACAACCCCCCAACAGTAAAACCCACCACCCACACAACCAAACCCCCCAAATAAAATCCTATCTAAAAAAACCTAAGCTTCCCCATTGCCCTGAAAATGGCATTTGAATGGGCATTGCCCTTAAAAGGGCATTTAGCTCTTTTTCTGTGCCCAAAACCCTAATCTAAAAATAAAACCCACTGAATAAACCCTTAATAAAACCTAACACTAACCCCCGAAGATCCACTTACAGTTTTTGAAGACCGGACATCCATCCTCATCAAGCCGAGAGAGAGGCTTCATCCATGTGGGCAGAAGTCCTCAACGAAGCCGGGAGAAGTCTTCATCCAAGCGGCAAGAAGTCATCCTCCAGGTGGTCAGAATTCTTCATCCAGACTGCATCTTCTATCTTCATCCTTCTGACACGGAGCGGCTCCATCTTAAAGACATCCGGCACGGAGCATCCTCTTCTTTCGCTGGATCTTGAAGAATAAAGGTTCCTTTAAATGATGTCATGCAAGATGGCGTCCCTTGAATTCCGATTGGCTGATAGAATTCTATCAGCTAATCGAAATTAAAGGGTAAAAAATCCTATTTGCTGATGCAATCAGCCAATAGGATTGAGCTTCAATCCTATTGGCTGATCCAATCAGCCAATAGGATTGAGCTCACATTCTATTGTCTGTTCCAATCCTCCTTTTGCGGGGCATTGCCCCAAAGTAATCAGCTCTTTTACCTGTAAAAAAAAGTACAAATCCCCCCCCAACATTAAAACCCATCACCCACACAACCAACCCTACTCTAAAACCCACCCAATACCCCCTTAAAAAAACCTAACACTAACCCCTTGAAGATCACAACAAAACAACTAGAAAAACTAATTGTATGAGGAATACAATAAGATTCACAGCAGAGATTGCCACAAATTATATATCATGTGAACTCCAAATAATGGATTCAGATAAAGATTACACTATATATTTAAAAAGTTCCGTAACATTCATACCTTAAGTCTTTATTAATATGACTAGGAACCAACATTCACACAGTAGTAGCGAGAAGAAAATTTAAAAACACTTAAACCCAGTCAAAAATAATTATTTATGTGCTTAGAAATATATAAATCAGCATGGGCCCACTTGAAATTATCTAAAGTAAGCTAAGCCCTTACAATCCGAGGGCTGATTAAATTTTAACTATTAGTCTAAGTAGGCACCATGAATAACCAACTATTTGCGAGAAAATTCTTATTTGGACATAGGCAAGCAGGTTAAAAAACGGCAGACAGGAGAACAACGCTGCTCCTGCTGGACCCCTTGAAGATCACCTTACCGGAAGAAGTCTTCACCCAACCGGGCTGAAGTCCTCATCGAAGCCGGGAGAAGTCTTCATCCAAGCCGGGCGAAGTGGTCCTCCAGACAGGCAGAAGTCTTCATCCAGATGGCATCTTCTATCTTCATCCATCCGGCGCGGAGCGGGTCCATCTTCAAGACATCCGACACGGAGCATCCTCTTCTATCAGCCAATCGGAATTAAGGTAGAAAAAATCCTATTGGCTGATGCAATCAGTCAATAGGATTGAGCTGGCATTCTATTGGCTGTTCCAATCAGCCAATAGAATGCAAGCTCAATCCTATTGGCTGATCCAATCAGCCAATAGGATTTTTTCTACGCCATCTTGGGGACGCCATCTTGGATGACGTAATTTAAAGGAACCTTCATTCTTCAAGATCCAGCGAAAGAAGAGGATGCTCCGGGCCAGATGTCTTGAAGATGGAGCCGCTCCACGTTGGAAGGATGAAGATAGAAGATGCCGTCTGAATGAAGAATTCTGCCCACCTGGAGGACGACTTCTTGCCGCTTGGATGAAGACTTCTCCCGGCTTCGTTGAGGACTTCTGCCCGCTTGGATGAAGACTTCTCCTGGCTTCATGAGGATGGATGTCCGGTCTTCAAAAAAAAGTGAATCTTCGGGGGTTAGTATTAGGTTTTATTAAGGGTTTATTGGGTGGGTTTTATTTTTAGATTAGGGTTTTGGGCCCAGAAAAAGAGCTAAATGCCCTTTTAAGGGCAATGCCCATTCAAATGCCCTTTTCTGGGCAATGGGGATCTTAGGATTTTTGGATAGGATTTTATTTGGGGGGTTTGGTTGTGTGGGTGGTGGGTTTTATTGTTGGGGGGTTGTTTGTATTTTTTTTACAGCTAAAAGAGCTGATTTCTTTGGGGCAATGCCCTGCAAAAGCCCATTTTAAGGGCTATTGGTAGTTTAGGCTAGGGTTTTTTTTTATTTTGGGGGGGGCTTTTTATTTTGATAGGGCTATTAGATTAGGTGTAATTAGTTTAAATATTTGATCATTTCTTTTTTATTTTGTGTAATTTAGTGTTTATTTTTTTTTGTAATTTAGTTAATTGTATTTAATTAATGTAATTTATTTAATTTTAGTGTAATGTTAGGTGTTATTGTAACCCAGGTTAGGTTTTATTTTACAGGTAAATTTGTATTTATTTTAACTAGATAGTTAGTAAATAGTTAATAACTATTTACTAACTAGTCTACCTAGTTAAAATAAATACAAAATTAGCTGTGAAATAAAAATAAAACCTAAGATAGCTACAATGTAACTATTAGTTATATTGTAGCTATCTTAGGGTTTATTTTACAGGTAAGTATTTAGTTTTAAATAGGAATTAGTTAGGTAATGATAGTAAGTTTTATTTAGATTTATTTTAATTAAATTAAAGTTAGGGTTAGACTTAGGGTTAGGTTTAGGGGTTAATATATTTATTTAGTGTTAGTGATGTGGGAGGCCAGAGGTTTAGGGGTTAATAACTTTAGTATAGTGATGTTGGTGGCAGCAGATTAGGGGTTAATATGTGTAATGTAGGTGTTGGCGATGTCGGGGGCGTCAGATTAGGGGTTAATAAGTGTAATGTATATGTCGGCAATGTCGGGGGCAGCAGATTAGGAGTGTTTAGACACGGGGGTTTATGTTAGGGTGTTAGGTTTAAACATAAATTGTCTTTCCCCATAGGAATGAATGGGGCTGCGTTATGGAGCTTTACACTTCTTTATTGCATTGATGTTGATGTCTATGGGGAAATCGTGCACGAGCACGTAAAACCAGCTCAAAGCAGCTCTGGTATTTGTGTGCGGTATGGAACACGCAACCATATTGCCCAAAAACGCAGGTTTTTGGAAAACCTGTAATAGCAGCGCTATTAAAGGTGAGCGGTGGAAATAACTTGCAAGTTATTACCGAGCCGCTCATAACGCAAAACTCGTAATCTGGCCGTGTGTACTGAAAAGAGATATGACACTTTCAGAGACACAACCAGTCCACCAGCAGCAGCTAGCAGCAATGTAAGAAGAACTTACAAGTAATATAACTAACTTTGTTAAAAAATAATGAGAACTTGTTTTTTTAATTAATAGTTAATTAACTTAGTATATATATTATATTCTTCTAATCTAATCTCTCTTTAAAGCAGGCGGTGGCACAAGCATTAGTATATGATATATTAGCTACAAATAGTAAATGTCTCTCAGTGAGGGGGCACAGCAGACACTGGTACTGCTAGCTCACTGATACACATAGGTCTGAGGCTGAAATCGTTAGGCAGTAACTTAAAATTCCCTCTTTTACTTCAATCCCTCCCCTTGAGAATGCTGAATGGGCAGAAAACGTCACAAGCTTCCACTGATAGACTGATAGAACCTGTCAATCTATTCACTGCTTCTTCCTGGTTTTCATTCATTGGCTAAAGCCTGCCTGCATCATAAAAAGCAGCATGCAAAAGAAAATAACGCTCAGTTATTTACGTTATCGTTTCAGTTTTGTTTCCGATGGTTGCATCTTTGGTATGCAAAGAATATAAAGAAAATGCCATTTTCATGTGTTCTTGCATTCTTCCATAAACGAATGCACATCTCTAGTAGAAAAGATAATCTTAAAAGGGTAAGAGAAGTTAGTCTTAAATTGTCAGAGGGTCAGGTAGTCTTAAAGGGGCAAAAGCGTTAAGGGGTGTTGCATACTTAAAGGGGCAGTGGGTCAAGTAGTTTTAAAATATGGGGTAGGAGGTAGATAAGGGAAGTAGTCTTAAAGGTGCAGTGGAAATAATTATAAAGAGAAATACTTTTAAAGGGACAGGATAGGTTGCTAGATGTAAAGGGTAGGGGGTATACAGTCTTTAAAGGGCAGGAATTTGGGGTAGGATAGTCTAAACCATTGCAGAGGGAAATTATTTTAAAGATAGTCTTAAAGGGGTAGAGGAAATAGTCTTAAAGAGCAGGTGGCCTTTAAGAGGCAGAAGGTTAAGGGGCCAGATAGCCTTAAAGGAAAAGTTAACTATCAATCATCGCTATGCAGAAGCTTAGAGAACATCTGAAATTAGTGTGAGTTTCATTCATCAATTTTTCACATATTTCCAATTTTCTTAGAAATCTACCTTTTAAAACACTATTTTTACACGCCGTAACTCAGCCTAGGTTAAAAAAATTTTTTTTTTAAATGACGAATACAGTTAACCATTTAATTGGTCCCCCACTGGTGTCCCAACAGATTCGCTGTACGCCCACATTTCAAAATACGCATGCGTGTCTCACGGAATTCTTGGCCTCTATAGACACGCATGCGTATTCTCTTATTCAATGATTTATTATTGACTATTGTATTGTCCTCCATGGACCTGCAGGGCATGGATGTACACGTAAGAGCGGGTGGGACCACTCTTACTGTAAAAAAAACAAACCAGGAACTGAGCGGGTGGGCGGAGCAAGTACTTTAGATGGTATGCGATTTAAAATATAATTTTTTGCAAAAGACTAGTGATTTAAAAAAAAAACAACTTAGCAACTATATAAATCTATATATGATTACTGGATGACATTAATATTGAGGCTGATAATTTACTTTCACTTTAAAGGGGCAGAGGATCTGGTAGTCTTAAAGGACAGAATTAGGGGTATATAATCTCAAAGAGGCAGAGAGTCTTGCTTTAGCCTTAAAAAGCAGCGTTGAGACGTCCCAATGCTGCTTTTTAACGCCCGCTGGTATTACTAGTCTGGCAGGTACAGGTGTACCGCTCACTTTTCTTCTGCGACTCGAGCTTACCGCAAATCCCCTTACGTAAATTGCGTATCCTATCTTTTTAATGGTACTTGCCTAACGCCGGTATTACGAGTCTTGGAAGAATTTATGCGGTAGACCCTCTCCTGTCCAGACTCCTACCGCATTTAAAAGTCAGTAGTTAAGAGTTTTATGGGCTAATGCCGTAACATAAAACTCTTAACTAAAGTGCAAAAAAGTACACTAACACCCATAAACTACCTATTAACCCCTAAACCGAGCCCCCCCCCCCCACATCGGAAACACTTTAATAAAGTTTTTAATCCCTAATCTGTCGACCGGACATCGCCGCCACTGTAATAAATATATTAACCCCTAAACCGCCGCACTCCCGCCTCGCAAACACTAGTTAAATATTATTAACCCCTAATTTGCCGTCCCTAATATCGCTGACACCTATCTACATTTATTAACCCCTAATCTGCCGCTCCCAACGTCGCCGCTACTATATTAAATTTATTAACCCCTAAACCTAAGTCTAACCCTAACCCTAACACCCCCCTAACTTAAATTTTATTTAAATAAAACGAAATAAAATTACTACAATTAAATAAATTAATCCTATTTAAAACTAAATACCTATAAAATAAACCCTAAGCTAGCTACAATATAACTAATAGTTACATTGTATCTAGCTTAGGGTTTATATTTATTTTAAAGGCAACTTTGTATTTATTTTAACTAGGTAGAATAGTTATTAAATAATTATTAACTATTTAATAACTACCTAGTTAAAATAAGTACAAATTTACCTGTAAAATAAATCCTAACCTAAGTTACAATTACACTACACTATCATTAAATTAATTTACTAAATTGCCTACAATTAAATACAATTAAATAAAATAAACTAAAGTACAACCCCCCCACACTAAATTATAGAAAATAAAAAAATAATTTTTTTTTTAAACTAATTACACCTACTCTAATCCCCCTAACAAAATAAAAAAGCCCCCCAAAATAATAAAATTCCCTACCCTATACTAAATTACAAATAGCCCTTAAAAGGGCTTTTTGCGGGGCATTGCCCCAAAGTAATCAGCTCTTTTACCTGTAAAAAAAATACAATACCCCTCCATATTAAAACCCACCACCCACACACCCAACCCTACTCTAAAACCCACCCAATCCCCCCTTAATAAAACCTAACACTACCCCCTTGAAGATCACCCTACCTTGAGCCGTCTTCACCCAGCCGGGCACAAGTGGTCCTCCAGAGGGGCAGAAGTCTTCATCCGATCCGGGCAGAAGAGGACCTCCAGACAGGAAGAAGGCTTCATCCAGACGGCATCTTCTATCTTAATCCATCCGGAGCGGGCCCATCTTGAAGCCAGCCGATGCGGAGCATCCTTTTCTTCCGACGACTCCCGACGAATGAAGGTTCCTTTAAATGACGTCATCCAAGATGGCGTCCCTTGAATTCCGATTGGCTGATAGGATTCTATCAGCCAATCGGAATTAAGGTAGGAAAGATCCTATTGGCTGATTGGATCAGCCAATAGGATTGAAGTTCAATCCTATTGGCTGATCAATCAGCCAATAGGATTGAGCTTGCATTCTATTGGCTGTTCCAATCAGCCAATAGAATGCGATCTCAATCCTATTTGCTGATTGAATCAGCCAATAGGATTTTTCCTACCTTAATTCCGTAGAGTAGGGTTGGGTGTGTGGGTGGTGGGTTTTAATGTTGGGGGGGTATTGTATTTTTTTTTTTGACAGGTAAAAGAGCTGATTACTTTTGGGCAATGACCCGCAAAAAGCCCTTTTAAGGGCTATTTGTCATTTAGTATAGGGTAGGGAATTTTATTATTTTGAGGGCTTTTTTATTTTATTAGGGGGATTAGATTAGGTGTAATTAGTTTAAAATTCTTGTAATTATTTTTTTATTTTCTGTAATTTAGTGTTTTGTTTTGTTGTGTACTTTAGATTATTTAATTTAATTGTATTTAATTGTAGTTAGTTTAGGTAATTAATTTAATGATAGTGTAGTGTTAGGTGTAATTGTAATTTAGGTTAGGATTTATTTTACAGGTATATTTGTCTTTATTTTAACTAGGAAGTTATTAAATAGTTAATAACTATTTAATAACTATTGTACCTAGTTAAAATAAATACAAAATTGCCTGTAAAATAAATATAAACCCTAAGATAGATACAATGTAACTATTGGTTATATTGTAGCTATCTTATGGTTTATTTTACAGGTAAGTATTTAGTTTTAAATAGGAATAATTTATTTAATTGTAGTTATTTTCTTTAGATTTATTTAAATTATATTTAAGTTAGGGGGTGTTAGGGTTAGACTTAGGTTTAGGGGTTAATAAATTTAATATAGTAGCAGCGACGATGGGGGCGGCAGATTAGGGGTTAATAATTGTAGGTAGGTTGTGGCGACATTGGGGGGTCAGATTAGGGGTTAATAAATATAATGTAGGTGTCGGCGATGTTGGGGGCATCAGATTAGGGGTTAATAACTATAATGTTGGTGGCGGCGGTGTCCGGAGTGGCAGATTAGGGGTTAATAATATAATGCAGGTTTCGGCGATGTCGGGGTCGGCAGATTAGGGGTTAATAAGTGTAAGATTAAGGGTGTTTAGACTCTGGGTTCATGTTAGGGTGTTAGGTGTAGACATAACTTTTGTTTCCCCATAGGAATCAATGGGGCTGCGTTAGAAGCTGAACGCTGCTTTTTTGCAGGGGTTAGGTTTTTTTCAGCCCGATCTGCCCCATTGATTCCTATGGGGAAATCGTGCATGATCACGTTTTGCCAGCTCACCGCTACCGTAAGCAACGCTGGTATTGAGGTGAGATGTGGAGCTAAATTTTGCTCTACACTCACCTTTTTGAGGCTAATGCCGGGTTTAAAAAAACCTGTAATACCAGCGTTGTCTTAAGGGAGCGTTGAAAAAAAAAATGCTCGTTACCAACGCACCCTGTTACCGCAAAACTCCTAATCTCAGTGAGTGTGTTTAAGGGGTCAAGTTGTCTTTAAGGGGCACGGGATTGGTAGTTTTTAAAAAGGTAAAATAAATAGTCTTAAAGGTGTAGGAGAATGTAGTCTTAAAGAGGTAGATAAACTTTAGTTGTAACCCTCCTGATACCAGTCACACAAAAAAGGAATTTTAATCCCCCTTAGTACCAGTGAAACAGACAGTAATTTTAAATCTACTCAACCTCTCCCGTTTAAGATTATATAACCCCTATCTATTTAAAACTATAAATCGCCTTATTCCCTGCCCTGTTAGCATTAACTACCACATGTCCTTTAAAGATTGTTTACTCCTACCCCAATCCTTTTTAAGACTACTTAACCCCCTGTCCCCTTAATACTACTTGATCACCTGCCCCTTAAAGACAACTTAAGTCTACATGACCCCTTGCCTATTTCAGACTATTTACCTCCTAAAGCCCTTCCCCTTTTAAACTATCTACCTGATAACTACTGCTTTAAAACTATATACCCCCCACCACTTTTGAACTATAAATCCCCTAGTCTCTTTCTTTTAAGACTACCTACCCCCTGCCCTTTATATTTACTTGTTCCATTGTTCTTTTAAGATTATTCCCTAATGCTTTTAGGCTTACTGAAACCTTAACCCTCCAACTTGCTAAAGGGAAAAGAAACCCAATCCCCCCCCCATAATTTAGATATACTATAACATTTTTAACAACTAATCTAATTTGTTTAATTCTCCTATATATATGTTGAAAAGCATACCTAGGTAGGCTGAGGCGCAGTAATGCACTACTGGGAGTTAGCTGCCAATTGGTGGCGGCACATGTATGTCTTTTGCCACTTTCTTACCCAATGTGTTCAATTAGCTCCAAGTGATGTATTGTAGCTCCTTTAACAAATGATACAAACAGAATGAAGCAAATTTGATAATTTGATAATTTTTTCTTTCATGATTCAGATAGAGCATGCAAATTTAAGCAAATTTCTAATTTACTCCTATTATCAAGTTTTCTTTGTTCTCTTGCTTTCTTTATTTGAAAAAGAAGGCATCTAAGCTATTTTTTGGTTCAGGAACATGGAAAGCACTTGTTTATTGGTGGATGAATTTATCCACCAATCAGCAAAAACAACACAGTGTGTTCACCAAAAATGGGCCAGCATCTAAACTTACATTTCAAATAAAGATACCAAGAGAATGAAGAAAATTTGATAATAGGAGTAAATTAGAAAGTTGCTTAAAATTGCATGCTCTATCTGAATCACAAAAGAAAAAAATGTGGGTTTAGTGTCCCTTTAAGACAATTTGCACCCTACCCATTTAAGACTATAAACCCGCCTCTCTGCCTGTGAAAGACTTCCTGACCCTGAAACTAACTACCCCTTTACACCCTCTATCCCTCACCCCTTTAATATTAACTACAGCCTATCCATTTAAGACCCTGTCCCTGTAAGACTACCTGACCCCATTATCCCTCTAAACTCTGCCACTTTACAACTACCTTCACCCTACCCCTTTAGCACTGTCTACCAGTCTACCTAATGCTCTTTTAAAATGACCTAACCCCTTGGCTCTTTGGGACTGTCTACCCCTACAACCTGCCCCTTTCAGACTACCTGACCCCTTTAAGTCCTGTCTCTTTTACACTACCTGACTACATGGCCCTTTAAGTCCCTTCTGAGACTCCCTGCCCTCCTGTATTCTTCTGACTTCCTGCTCCAACCCTTCCCCCCTCCCAGCTCTATATATTTGCATTCTCTGCTATTCTGCTCAGTCCCTTCTGAGACTCCCTGCCCTCCTGTATTCTTCTGACTTCCTGCTCCAACCCTTCCCCCCTCCCAGCTCTATATATTTGCAGTCGCTGTGCGACTGCACAGTGGACGCGCGCAGCGGACGCGCCGATGGCGCGCCAAAGGTGCACCAAAGGTAAGCCCGTCAGCGCCCGTCCGCGCCCGTCCGCGCCTGGAACGCACTCAGCACCACGAACCATGACCTCCGCACCTGCCACCGCTATAACACCAGCACCCTTTGCTCTCGCAACATCGGTAATCACCAGCATGCCACATCGCATCCCCGACGAACACCAAAGGACCATTCACCTGCCGCAACTGCTCTTTCACCGCCCTCCCGACCACAAACCTACCAAACATCCCTCACTCAAATAGCCGGGAGAACCTCAACTGCATCCTCAACACCCGCTCCATCCACAAGCACACCATCAAAATCTGGAACCTGCTCGACTCCACCTCCCCAGACGTCGCCTTCCTCACCGAAACCTGGCTCAACCCCACATCAGCGCCGGACATCGCCAACGCCATCCCCGATGGCTATAAAATCACCCACAGCAACCGACCTGGAGGAGGCATTGCCATCATCCACAAACACTTCATCCAAGTCACAACCACGTCCGATGATCACTCACCAGACTGGGAACATCTACACTTCAAAATCAAGGTTAACCACAACACCACCCTCCGTGGCACCCTCATCTACAGACCTCCAGGACCGTGTCCCGCCTTCTGTGACTCCATCAACGATTACCTTGCACCCCACGCCCTCGCTTCAAAGGACTACATCCTACTCGGTGACCTCAAAGTCCATCTTGACAACCCCAATGACCACAACACCACCAACCTCCTGGAAAACCTTGGAACCATTGGACTGAAGCAACTTGTAAACATCCAACTCACATAGCCGGACACACCCTCGACCCAATCTTCTCCGCAGGCAACCACATCTCAGTCAACCACATAACCGAACTCCACTGGACTGACCATCACTGTATACACTTCTCCTTCAACAAACCCACCACGCACCTCCGACATCACCACCCGCCCCGCAGAAACTGGAACAACATCACCCAAGAACAACTGCACTCCACCCTGATCAAGTCCCCCCCAGTGACCTCCACTGACGCTAACTCCTCCGCCCGCCACCTACATCGCTGGATCACAGACTGCGCAAATAGCCTTGCCCCCTCAAGAAATCGTCCTGCCGCCAGCCCACCAACAAGGCCAGCTGGTTCACCCCCACCCTCCAGGACTCCAAACGCCACTGCAGATGATTAGAGAGAATATGGAGATCCAGCAAGTCCCCCTCGGACAAATCCGCCTACAAAGAAGCCGTCACCACCCACCACCACCTCATCAAAACCACAAAGAAAACCGCTATCCTAGACAGAATCCACGCCAAAACCCACAACAGCAAAGAGCTGTTCACAGTCATCAAGGAATTCTCCAAACCCAACAGTGATTCTAATGACATCCCACCCTCCCAGGACCTCTGCAACAACATCACTACTTACTTCCACCGCAAGATCATCAACATCTACGACAGCCTTGAGCTCCAGAACTCACCACTCACTGCCGACCCACCGACCACCACCTCACCCAAACCCACCACCCGCCACCTTCTACGCACTACCTGGAGCCCCCTCACCACGGAGGACACAGTCAGAATCATGAAATCTATCCACTCCGGAGCACCCTCAGACCCATGCCCGCACCACATATTCAACAAAGCGGGTTTTACCATCGCCCACAAACTCTGCCTTGCCATAAACTGCTCCATCAAAACTGGCACCTTTCCCAGAAGACTGGAAGCATGCAGAGCTGAAACCCATGCTGAAGAAACCCACAGCTGACCCCATAGATCCTAAAAACTACCGCCCCATCTCTCTATAAGGCCCTGGAATGGATCACCTCCTTCCTCAGCGGCAGAACCCAGAAAGTCAGACTCCCACCCTTCTCCTCCAATCCCAAAGCAATCAGCTGCGGCGTACCCCAAGGCTCTTCTCTTAGCCCCACCCTCTTCAACATCTACATGGCCCCCCTCGCCGCCATCGTACGACAACACAACCTCCACATCGTCTCCTACGCCGAGGATACACAGTTAAGAAAAATGTCCACGAAGGACTTACAGCAATCGCCACCTGGATGAACAACAACCGTCTCAAACTCAACACTGACAAAACCGAAATCCTCCTCTTCGGACCCACCAAATCTGCATGGGATGACTCCTGGTGGCCCACAGCCCTCGGACACCCTCCAACTCCAACACACCACGCACAAAATCTAGGCATCATCCTCTACTCATCACTTTCCATGGACCACCAAGTCAACGCCGTCTCTTCGACTTGTTTTCACATACTCCACCTACTGCGAAAAATCTTCAAGTGGATCCCCACTGAAACTAGAAAATCTGTCACCCATGCCCTCGTCAGTAGTCGATTGGACTACGGCAATGCACTCTACGCCGGGTCCACCATCAAGCTCCAGAAACGACTCCAACGCATCCAGAACACCTCGGCCAGACTCATCCTCGACATCCCTCGCCAAAACCACATCACCGAACACCTAAGGAACCTACACTGGCTCCCCGTCAACAAGAGAATCACCTTCAAGCTCCTAACCCATGCATTCAAGGCTCTCCACAACATTGGTCCTGAATACATCAACCACCGTGTCAATTTCTACACCCCCTCCAGACAACTCCGCTTTGCCAACCAAGCGCTCGCAGTCATCGCCCGCATCAAGAAAAAAACAGCTGGAGGAAAATCCTTCTCCTATATGGCAGCAAGGTCATGGAACTCCCTCCCGCTGCACCTCAGACAATCCACCTCCCTTACAAACTTCAGGAAGGACCTCAAGACCTGGCTCTTTGAATGAATCGTCTTCCCTTAGCCCCCCTCTCCCCCCCCCCCATAGCGCCTTGAGACCCTCACAGGTGATTAGTTTGCACTTTACAAGTACCCAATAGATAGAGATAGATAAGTCTAGCTATCCTTTACCCTGCCCATTAAGAAAACCTGACACCCATACCCCCTCTAACCCCCGTCCCTTTAAGACTATCTACAACCTACCCCAATAAGACTATCAACCAACCTAACCCCTGCCTGTTAAAGATTAACGTATCCTTTTTTCCCTTTAAGACTTTCTGACCCACTATCCCCCTACCATTGTAAGACTACCAGTCCCCTTAACTCCAGCCCCTTTAAGACTTCCTAGCTCATTTACTCCCACCCCATTTACGTCTATGATGAGAACTTTACATTGTCACTCCTATATGTCACTTTTTTGTTGCAGTAAAGTTCATGTCACTATATGCTATGTCACTCCTTTGATACTAACATGTATATACTGTGAACTGTTGCACATGCTCAATAGTAGGGATGGGTGAATGTTTCGCAAAATACTCTAAAAATGAAACGAATTTTAACACATTTGTTCATTCATTTAGAATTTCGAATGTTTGTACAACATTCTAATATTTGTTATATGTAATAGTATTTCTAATGCTTTCTTTAAATGTAATATTCTATTCAAATTTTATAATAATTCGATTCGAATTGTGCAAAATTCAAATTCGAAAAATTCAAATTTATATATTTGTAATAGTATTTCTAATGCTTTCTTTAAATGTAATATTCGAAAAAGAACAATTTATATCCATATATTTGTATCTATTATGTATCAATTTACTAAATTCCCTACCACATGAACTATTGAACTTCTGAATAATATTTGTTAAATCGAATGTTACATTCGAAATTTCGAATGTGGACATTCAACCTAATTATAAACATTTGAATTTGAAAGTGACATTCGACAACTGTAAATAGCATTCGATTATAGAATTTTTAAGAATGTTCATTCTTATCAACATTCGATTCTAACATTCGAATTAGAAAATAAACGCATTCACCCATCCCTACTCAGTAGGAGCTGATGCCTCAGAAAGTGTGTATATAAAAAGATTGTGCACATTTAGATAATAGAGGTAAATTGGAAAGTTAATTGAATGCTATGGGGCTGAATTATCAAGCTCCGTATGGAGCTTGATGCCCCTGTTTCCGTGCGAGCCTCCAGGCTCGCCGGAAACAGCAGTTATGAAGCAGTGGTCTAAAGAGCACTGCTCCCTAACTTGTCTGCCTACTCTGAGGCTGTGGACATAAATCCGCCCGATCCTATACAATCGGGCTGATTGACACCCCCTGCTAGGCCGCGTATCTGAAGGGGGCGGTATTGCATATGTGGCAGGCATGATACGCTACATTGTATCATGTCTGCTCGCACTTTCATAAATCGGCCCCTCTATCTGAATCATGAGTTTAATTTTGACTTCAGTGTCTCTTTAAGACAAACCTGAGACAGCTCTTACTCACCTCTCAGGTGGGTTCATCCCCAAGTCCGTAATTCCAAAATCCAAACTTATTCTGAAATTCAAACTTTTTAATTAATATTTTTTTTAAATAAAATTATCATAAATTATGATTTTCCCCCCACCTGTAAGTTACAATCTTCTCTGCCTGTGTCTTTGGTTTGTTATTTAAAACAACAACTATTCCCTTTCTGATTACAGTACTGTACTATCTCTCTGAGGGTACTATGTAAACAAAAGTATTACAAAATGATATAATTACCTTAAGCTTACATGTATAAGCTAAATTATGACATGTAAATAGGGATGCCACTTCTGCCATGTTTTCCTGAGCAATTATGAGTTATACATGTTGCAAGGTGCTCAGAAGAGAACCTCTGGAAAGCACATGAATAGTGACCCTGGACAGCACTTGTGTAAAAATTGTGCTTTGCCCCACACTCTCTAAAGAAACCAAAAAGCTAAATTTGTAACCTAGATTTTCAAAATGCTGCAAACTTCCTATACCAGCCATTTGCATATTACAGAATAGGGAGCGTAGGACAAGATGTCAATTAATAAGTTATGTGGGCGATAATTGTATAAACTGATCTACGTTTTATCAAATTATATGCCATGTAAATGAAAACAACAGAAATCTTCTACATCAAAATTACTAATACCAATAGCTATCTCTAATCTTGCCTGTTTATTTAGCACTTATACATTTTCTGTAGTGGGCGTCATGAGAAATTAGGTCTTCATTAATTTGGCAGAAATACTCAAGTTAGTTATCTAAAACATTGGGTGAAATAAACATCTTTCAGATCAGTTTCCTGGAAACTGGCAAGAGAACTTGTGGAATGTAGACTGTGGCCTCTGGCCATTTTCCAGAAATAAATAGGCAGCAAGATATAAATTTCAGCATGAAATAGTATTAATAATGGAACGTTCAGCAAGAAACCTATATCTGCTCCAAAGTGTTTTTATTACAAAAAAAACAGCAATGAATTAAACATCACTCTTTAAGCACTTATGTACACAGAAACATATACATATGTAATTACAGACATATAGATAGTAATAGATAAAAGGTAAGCAAATACCTCTGTGTTGGAACATTGGTATTTATTAAATTAAGCAGTTCACAGACCTGACAACTGACCGAATGAAAAAGCATTAGCAAAAAGGTTAATAGATTGTGTCTTGTACTTCAGAATTGTATTAATAGTAGCATTGTGACATTCTTGGCACTCAGTATGCAATTAAGAGATCCACTGGCACACTACGCAGAGTTAAATTACTACCAATGTTCTTCTGCTTTCTCTCAAATGAATACAACATTTTTGGGCAGACAGTGTTAAAGATTGGAATGTCTGGAAATTGATGAAGCTTCTACTACTTTTTTATAAGGTGATTATTTGGAAGTCTAATGTAAATCTGGTAAATCAACTTTAGTACAGATGAATTAGGAAAAAAAGAACCCCTGTAACCCTCACAGCCTTGTACATAATTCAATATCCATCAAGGGGTGCATTGCAGGATTTGATTTATTCAGGGTACTTCTGGGGGGAAAATATCCTTTGGGCATAGTAGGCATCTGTTCAATGTTACCATCAGTCATATAGGTGTCTACATTGTTGGCAAGGGATGTACCTGTGCAGTCAACTTCCTAAGCACTTTCACAAACTTGATGTCCTGTTAAGCAAATCATGGAGTTATAATGGTTATATATTTACAATGAATATTCTGTCATAATTTGAAACATTTTAAAATGGAAAAAGACAAATTTGCCTGCCTCCAACATGTTAAATAAATAAAAAAAATAAAAAAGTGAAATATTGTATTATTATTATTATCATCATCATCATAAATTTATTATCACTAAACATAGTATGCAGTACTATAACTGGTATAAAATTGCAAAGTACAATAAATGAAAACTTTAAGTTGTGCAGGTCCCTGCCTAGAAGTTACTTTTAGTTTTAAGCCATCTTTACTTTAGTTGGTCGAAAGGACAGATGGAATTATGAGTTTAACTAAACTATTACACTGATAAAAACATCAGATGACTGAAAACTGCCAGAGGTCTGAAAATGTATGCAAGCTAACATCTTTGCCAACTCAGTTACAGCCCTGTTAGTCTGATATTTTGTCTCCAAGTAATCATTTGGCATCTCATATAGAGAAATTAGGTTTAGAGGGATTAGCAAATACCTTTTCACAAATGTGTCTTTGACTCTAAAGTAGAATCCGTGCATAGAGTATTCAAGGTGCTATGTGCCATATAGACCCACTTCCTAGTTGAGTTATACTGTAGGATGGATCTCCCTCTTGTGCTGTCCACTCCTTTTTCACATCCACTGCACACACCTACACAGCCCCTCTCCCATATTGTGCCCCTCTTATTCTTCTGTCTAACCCTTTTGCAGCATCTGCCATAGGCCACAGCCAATAGGATTGAGCTCTCATCCTATTGGCTGTTCCAATCAGCCAATAGAATGAGAGCTCATTCCTATTGGCTGATTGGAACAGCCAATAGTATGAGAGCTCAAACCTATTGGCTGATTGGAACAGCCAATAGGATGAGAGCTCAATCAGCCAATAGGATTTTAGCAGCTCTACTTCCTATTGGCTGATTGAAATCTTTCAGCCAATACGAATGCAAGGGACACCATCTTGGATTGCGTCACTTGCTATCATAAGCTGCTTCTCAGAAAATGGGAGGATCAATTTAATAGAGATAAACTCACAATTTTTGTTTGTAGTATGTAGATATTCCTTTAAGAATCTAACACATATAATGTTGATGTGTAGCTTTGAATAGGAATAGCAGTTCATATGATATTGAATTGTAAACACACTTGATATATGTTACAAACGTTAGGTTTAAGCAGGAGAGAAACCCATAATGAGGATAACGTTAATAGACAGCAAATGAAATTTACAGGGGATTGCAGAGTTAGTTTAGAGTAAAAAGCTAGTGTAATTAACGTTAGTTGTTCAGCTGGTTAATATGAGGCAAGCACATTAGTTTAGACAGTCTCTTACAGTTGAGAAGTGTTATGCGTAAGCTGCGTAGAAGAGAGCTTGAAAACAAACATTAGTGTTTTTAAAGTAGGCAAGGCAGTTAGTTTTGATACTTGCGACTTGTAAGATCCGAAGATCCCGAGTACATCAGCTGAAGGGGAGTCGTCTGTGAAGCGTGGATACGCAGCTGAGTAGTCAGCGTTCTTGAGAAGGGAATTAGACACAGGTCAGTGAATCACCAAGTTGTGGATGAGTCTGCAGGCGAGAGCGGAATGACGTCAGTGAAGCGCTCTCCTGTCAGAGATAATAAGAATATACTAACAGAGTTTGTTAGAAGGTAAAGTCCAATGGAGCCTTAAAAGACTCTTGTTTTTCTTCTGTGCGAAGTTCAGGCTTGAGCAAAGTATGTGAGGAGTATAATCCAGACGTAGGAACTATAACAGCAATCAGACTTCAATAATCAAGCAGGTTACAGGTGCTTTGTTCACTGCTTTATAGGGACGTAGTAAGTGGGCAGGTCTTCATGGTTTAAAGGGACAGTGACCCATGACACTTGCATTGAAGAATCAGTGTACGGCGGAGACCGTATGAAGAGGATGCTCTGCACCGTATGTCTTCAGGATGGACCCGCTCTGTGTCAGCTGGATGAAGATAGAAGAGGCCGCCTGAATGAAGACTTCTTGCCACATGGATGATGACTTCGCCTGCTGGATGAAGATAAAAGAGGCCACCTGGATGAAGACTTCTTGCGCCGGCTGGATGGATCCTTCAAGCAGGACTTCAAGAACTGTAAGTGGATCGTCTGGGGTTAGTGTTAGGTTTTTTTAAGGGTTTTTTGGGTGGGTTTTATTTTTAGATTAGGGTCTGAGCAGTAAAACAGCTAAATGCCCTTTTAAGGGCAATGCCCATACAAATGCCCTTTTCAGGGCAATGGGTAGCTTAGTTTAATTAAGATAGTTTTTTTTATTTGGGGGGTTGGTTGGGTGGTGGGTTTTACTGTGGGGGTGTTTGTATTTTTTTTGCCAGGTAAAAGAGCTGTTATCTTTGGGGCAATGCCCCACAAAAGGCCCTTTTAAGGGCCATTGCTAATTTATTGTAGGCTAGGTTTTTTTTTTATTTTGGGGGTGCTTTTTTATTTTGATAAGGCTATTAGATTAGGTGTTTTGTTATTTTTCGTAATTTAGTGTTTGTTTTTTTCTGTAATTTAGGACTAAATGTATATTTAAATAATTTTAGTAGGTTTTTTAATATGTAAATTAGTTTATTTAATTGGTAGTTTAATTTAATTGTAGTATAATAGTTAGGGTAGGTTAATTAATAGTTTAAAATTAGTTTATTTTAATTCTACAGGTAAGTTTTAATTTATTTGAAGATAGGGATGTTGTAATTTTAATTTAAAGTTAAGAGGTTGTTAGGTTTAGGGGTTAATAGCTTAATTTAGTTTTTTGCAGTAAGGGGGCTGATGGTTTATGGGTTAATAGGTTTAGTTAGTGGTGGTGATATGGGAGGCCAGAGGTTTAGGGGTTAATAAGTTTATTTAGTGGCGGTGGTGTCGGGGAATGGCGGAATAGGGGTTAATAACATTATGTAGGTGGCGGCGATGTCGGGGGCGGCAGATTAGGGGTGTTTAGACTTGGGGTTTATGTTAGGGTGTTAGGTGTAAACGTAACTTTTTTTCTACCATAGAAATCAATGGGGTATGTTTCATTCTCTTGCAGCATTGAACATAAGCTTTTGTTGCTTTCATACTCCCATTGATTTCTATGGCATCCGCGGCCTCAAGGGTGGCGGATTGAAAACCAGGTACGCTGTGTCGGAAAAGACGCGAACGTACCTGTTAAAAGTTTGATAAATGGGGAAAAGTGTCAAATAGAGCCGAATGTGTATTCGGAACATCTGTAATGATGTAAGCATCGATCTGCGTCGGATTGAGATCACAGGATCGTATGTTACGTCACAAATTTCAACATTTGCCAATCTTGAGGCTTTGATAACTAGGTCGGATCAATCTCGCAACAATCAAGATGTGGAATTCCAGCGTATTTTCGGTTGACACTTTGATAAATAGGCTCCTTTGTATGCAAATATTGTGGTTAAAAAACTATTTAATATGTATAGGACGTCAGTAACTGGAGTGACCTAGAGTTTATACATGAATCCCATATGTGGCTCTCAAAGTATTGTTCATTTTAACTCCTCACTCATTTCACACTATGGGGTTGATTTATCAAGCTGCGTCAGACAGGCGCAAATATAAGCGCCCCTGTCCGCTGCAGGTGGGCTGAATTCCCCTGGCGGACTTCAGCATTGCACATGAGCGCTATTTTGTGCTCACGTGCAGTCCCACCCCCTGCCCACACACTGCCAATCACAAGTGGACAGGAGCTGTCAATCTCCACGGTTGGAAAAGACTGGGGAGATTGAAATTCGCCACCTTAGAGGTGGCGAAAGGTTAGGAAAGCAGTGGTCTGATGACTGCTACTTGTTAAATACGGACTGCAGGTTCTCTTGCGAGAACCTGCAGTCGTAGGGGGTCAAAAGGCTTGCGAAGCCTTTGATAAATCGATCCCTATGGATCCAATTACCAAAACTTCACCAGATCAGACATTAAAAACCACACCAACATTCGCAGTAGTTGTCTTCAGGAAATTCTATTAAAAAAGGGTCTGTCCTTGAGATGTTTCCCACAGAGAGTAATAGAGCTAGCTGGAAATGGAAACTTTGCTAGGGAGAGCGAAGTCATTATGGAGCAGGTGGCACAGTCAATACAAATCAGAAAACCTTGATTTCAGAGTATACCATCTATACTATAGTATCTCTATTTTTGTATGCATGTGTTAGGGCAGTAAAGGTTTTTTGTATTTTGTGTATCTTGACATAATCTCACTATCTTTTAGTTTGCAAGAAAAAACATCAAAATCTGCAGGGAGAAAATGTTTATAGAATTTGCCGTATCTGGAGGACAAATTTCAGCTATGCCCAATTAAACGTCCCTGTTCAGCCCACTAGAATGCAGGGAAACTCATTTTGCAATAAAGAAAATAATGCACAAGGAATTTTGTTGTATGAATACGAATTTCACAGTTTTCTTTACAGTGTAATTTTATTACAATTTATACTGTGCACTCTTTCTTACGCAATTTCAATACATATTTTACAGTTATATTATCTTACTTTTTAATATTGATATTTAGGTGATATTTTCTAGGTAGCTTTTTACAGTTATGCTGCGTCACTCTTAAGTGATTTTACAAATGGATATTATGTCGCTTTAATTCCACAAGCACCTTCCAATAATGTATTTTAGAACAACAGAGCAACATTTTATGCCTTACCCTTTGAAGTAGAAATGGAGGAGAACATTCATACATCCAGTCAGTGGTGGATCTAAGGGGATGCAATGTACCCTCAATGGGGGATATTTATCAAAGGTCTGGCGGACCTGATCTGACAGTGCGGATCAGGTCCGCCAGACCTCGCTGAATGCAGAGAGCAATGTGCTCTCCATATTCAGCATTGCACCAGCAGCTCTTGTGAGCTGTTGGTGCAACGCCGCCCCCCGCAGATTCGCGACCAATCGGCCGCCAGCAGGGAGGTGTCAATCAACCCAATCGTACTCGATCGGGTTGATTTTCGTCGATGTGTGTCCGCCTGCTCAGAGCAGGCGGACAGAGTTATGGAGCAGCTGTCTTTAGACCGCTGCTTCATATCTGGTGTTTCTGGCGAGCCTGCAGGCTCGCCAGAAACACGGGTCCTCAAGCTCCATCCAGAGCTTGATAAATGGGCCCCAATGTGTGAAGCAGGACTGACTGACTTTGTCTACTTCATAAGAAGCAACATATAAGAATATCATTAAATGCAACTAAGGGGAGGATTAAAATCACTTCCCTGTCTCTTCAAATTAGGGACTGCCTAACCACGCCCCTGGAGCAAAATGTCTAGCTCCACCTATGGAAAGTCTGTGATTCCACCTCCACTTAAAGGGACATGAAAAGCAAAATGTTTCCTTCATGATTCAGATACAACATACAAATTTAAACAACTTTACAATTTACTTCTATTATCTAATTTGCCCAGTTCTCTTGATATCCTCTGTTGAAAAGCATACCTAGGTAGGCTTAGTAGGTGGGAGTTAGCTGCTGATTGGTGGCTGCACATATATGCCTCAATGTGTTCAGCTAGCTCCTAGTAGTGCATTGCGCCTCCCTCAATAAAGGATACCAAGAGAATGAAGCAAAATTAACAACAGAAAACAATTGTAAAGTTGTTTAAAATGTATGCTCTGTCTGTATCATGATAGAAAAATGTTGGGTTTCTGGTACCTTTACCCTTGCACTGCCTATGGGACATCCATTAATCCTCACACTGGCATCCCTAAGTAATTCCTCCCTTACAAAAATAATATAAAAAAATATGTTCTAGAACCAACCTTGCACCCAGTCAGAAATTCTGCATAGTTCTGCTCATGACTGTGTCAAGCTCTGGTATACAAAGCTTTCTAGAGATTAGAGAATCAGTGCCTCAAGCAAGCTGACCCAAATAAATAACTAAGATGTCTTCTCTAATGGAAGCACACACCTGGGGAATTAGATTGTAAAAATCTTGCCTAAATTGTAGGGATCAAAATAATGCTTTGGAGAATTAGATGACATCTTGTGGAGGCTCAACATTTACTTCAGAGTTAGGTGAGACGGGACAAAGGAAGAAGGAGTCAAATTAGTATGCATGAGAAACTCATCTAATTTGAAATACATTTTGTTCTGTTTTTCTAATGTTGAGACCAGACAGAATTACAAACTGACTATACAATTAAAGGGACAGTCTACACCAGAATTTGTATTGTTTTAAAACATAGATAATCCCTTTATTACCCATTCCCCAGTTTTGCATAACCGACGCAGTTATATTAATATACTTTTAACCTCTGTGATTATCTTGTATCTAAGCCTCTACAAACTGCCCCTTTATTTCAGTTCTTTTGACAGACTTGCAGTTTAGCCAATCAGTGCCTGCTCCCAGATAACTTCACGTGCACGAGCACAGTGTTATCTATATGAAATACGTGAACTAACACCCTCTAGTGGTGAAAAACTGTTAAAATGCATTCTGAAAAGATTCCTATAAGATAGGGGGCGCCCTAAAAAGTAACAAAATATCCAACCTAGTATGGTATTAGATAAACAACAGATCAATTAAACAAATATTTTAAATCAAATATTATACTATGTATCACACACAATGTATAGACAGTTAATAGTACTCCAATAATTCCAATTATTCAAATACAGAGTCTCTGAGGAGTGAATTAATTGAGGGTAATCTTTAGGCAGCAATCTGTAGAGAACCCGGCCAGGATCCCATAGAGATGATCTACAAAACAGAAAAGAGACAGATGCGCCACATGGCCCAATATTGTTTGTTCAACACAATGAATATGGTCTGGTCGTGCCAATGCAAACTCACAATTTAGGGAGCACTTCAATTAGTGCAATAGAAGCAGTCTGGGATCAATCACAGTCACCCAGCAGACCGACCTCTTGGATAGATAAGAATAATCTGTAGTGGGAATATAAAGAGACACAAAGGTGCCTATATGGCCTAGTACAGTTTGGACCCAAGATATATTACTGTGTTTAGATAATATACTCACAATTGGTAAAGCATCTTCAGTGATGCTAGTCAGGCAGGATGGGATCAATACAGTCACCCAACAGACTATGACAGGGTTCCCACAGGAGGCAATCAGCAGAGGTCCAAAAAAGAGGCCAAATATTGGTCCAAATAATGCACAAGAGCAAGTGTTTTATAAAAAAGTAATAAGTTTACTATTAAAATCAAGTAAAAACAAGCAACGCGTTTCTCAGCACACAGGCTGTTTCATCAGGCTTACAACATATAACTAAAACACTTGCTATTTATAACCAACATATGTATCAACTTTAATTGGACACATTTGTTAGGGGGGTGGCATAAGGCAACTCCCTTTGAGAGCACCCTATCAGCATTTACTATAGTGGATGACATATGTAAATCACATTATAGATCATAACATTGTAATAAAATGATGTTTACCAACAATACAAGTGTATTTATTTATTTATTTATTTATTTCCCCATCTTTATATTCTCATATGTATTCCTCCATCTAAAGGATTAATAATCCTGTTAGGCACCACTGACCGGTAAAGTAATATGCGTAATATAATTATACAAATTCATTCTATTGATGACTAAAGATTGGAATGATAATATATATCTGCAGCCTTAAAGATACGTTGACTTACTTGAAGTTAATAATATTATATCATGTGTCGATGGAGAGTAAACCTTCATGTTTGTATTTCCTACGGCGTTTTCTAATTGTCACTGCGCATGCATTCTGAAAAGAGGTGGCCTTCAAGGTCTAAGAAATTAGCATATGAACCTCCTAGGTTAAGCTTTCAACTAAGAATACCAAGAGAGCAAAGCAAAATTGGTAATAAAAGTAAATTGGAAAATTGTTTAAAATGACATGCCCTATCTGAATCATAGTTTATTTTGGAATAGACTGTCCCTTTAAAAATTAGTCAATTTGGCTCATAGGGTCACTAAAAGTAAGTTTATCTATATTAAAGGGACAGTCTACACCAGAATTTTTATAGTTTAAAACGATAGATCATCCCTTTATTACCCATTCCCTGGTTTTGCATAACCAACACAGTTATATAAATACACTTTTTACCTCTGTGATTATCTTGTATCAAAGCCTCTGCAAACTGCCCCCTTATTTCAGTTATTTTGACAGACATCCATTTTAGCCAATCAGAGCTGGCTCACTGGAACTCCACCTGCGTGAGCACAGTGTTATCTATATGACACACATGAACTAACACCCTCTAGTGGTGAAAAACTGTCAAAATGCCCTGAGAGAAGAGACGGCCTTCAAGGGCTTAGCATATTAACCTCTGAGGTTTAGCTTTCAACTAAGAATACCAAGAGAACAAAGCAAAGTTGGTGATAAAAGTAAATTGGAAAATTGTTTAAAATTACATTCTCTATCTGAATCATGAAAGTTTATTTTGGACTAGACTGTCCCTTTAATAACTGCCTTTGATATTATTGTCTACTTGCGCTAAGCAAAACATCTTACTTTAAAATAGGGAATTTAAAAATATGAACAGTAACTTTAAACATTATATAACACAAAGGGCTAGATTACAAATGGAGCACAAAAATGAAAACAATATGGAGTACTAATAGTACTTGCTAGCTGAAATTACTGTAATTGGTTATTTTTTTTGAGTGCTGCATGACCATATTGTGAGTAGTATCACAATGTCCAGTCAGAATTTTTTTTTAAAAAGCATTATTTGTACTATTAACCCTTAAACCAACTCATCATCACTGTAACCCCCCCCCCCTCCATTTGATAAAAACCCTTACTGATATTAACACCTCCCGCCACTGCTATTTATTTTTTATGTAAAAGAATAATGTTTAAGAACACATTTTTTTGGGGGGATTGGGCAAAAAACAGACATGTTGGATTTGTTATTTAGTGATTAAGCATTAATAGAGCAGTATGAGATGCATTTCCTATTACATTTATTTTAGTTTTAAAGCCATATCAATCTGGACGCTTTGGTAAAAGAAAGACGCTATTACAGGGTCACATTTGGGTATCACTATTGTACTATTCTTTTGAGAAATTTTTACGCATAGTTTCATGCAAAATATGTTAACTATGCTGTAAACTATGTTTTTCACATTTTTATGTCCATTTATGCCTGTTTCATACAGTTGCCATAAAAAAAAGAAATTGCTTCCATTGTATAGAAAGACATATGATAATACAAGCCAAGCTTCTGAGTGCCCCGTTATAGGTTTTATGCACAGCAGGAGATGTAAGCGTTTGCCATTCCATAAAGTAATACAATAGAACTCTATGAATGCTTGCTGTCTTCCTACAGAATAAAACTAGCAACTGGACTCTTTCATAGTGCTACACTCATTGTGTTCTATAAGTGTAAATCATTTTCTGCTTTGCTGAGTTTTCATTTTTCTCGGCATTCAAACTATTTTTTAGCACACAGCACAGCCCTCGCTCACTTTCTATTTTTCATAAAACAAGTTATTTTTTACAGTATAGGTAAAGCATATTTTTTTTAGAAATAATGCAGCAGTAAATGTCTAAACATTTCACTTCCCAATCATTCAGGGTTGTCTGCGTTGTTCTTGTGTTTTTTAAACTTGAAAAAAAAAGGACTATTACGTTTTTTTCGCATTTTGGCCTAATTATTTTTTTGATTTCAGGACCCCAGCTGAGAAGTTTGTCCATTAGAGCTGTAATAATGTGATAAAAATTCCAGTTCGATGTGATAATGCAATATCATTTACAGCGCTGATGTTATGATTTTGGTATTCTCACGCAATTTACATAATTTAAATGATTGTACTCTCGAAAGGACTACTTTTTGGATTTTTTGTTTGTTTGTTTTACAGTGTCTTGCATAAGTATCCACTCAACTGAACGTTTACACACGTAGTAGTGTTACAAAAAGGAATTAAAATAGATTTTATTTGAGTTATAGAACATACACAACACTCTGAAGGTGTAAAATATTTTTATTGTAACACAAAAGGGAAGTAATTACCTCATGGGTATATTTTGGTCTTTTCCAATTAGGCCTGTGCCAAGGGCAATAGCAATTTAGAGGGGCAACAAATTTTGACGAGCAACTTGGTTTTATGATGCATTACAGCTTCCATGCCATCCAAAGTCATATAAATGGTTAATAACTGGTCTAAATGTGGCTTACGGAATACTCATTATTACATGCTTTTCTGTGTATCTGGCATAAATGAGCGAATAATTAATTGCTCAGTACTTTTGTGAGAAACAAATATGAGGCACATATGAGCTAATACAGGTGGATGTGGAGATTTGTGAAGCAAATTTCTTAATGCCTAGCGCAGCACCAAACCTAAAAATGCCCATCATTACCCCTATTGCTATGAGCCCCTTTTGTGAGTTCTGTTGTGACCACTTGCCTTCAGAAGTCACATAGGGGTTGTTCCAATTTTCCAGATTTTCTTTTTCAAAACTACCAAACTTTCTACATCCCCCAAAGCACAAGTAAATCCTATATTAAAGGGAGATAAAAATATAAAAAAGTAAATGTGTTCAACAATTGTATTATTGCATATTGCTGCCACATAACTATGGCCACGGTTACAATCTATCGGGAGCCACGTTTTCTGACGTCCTCAGAATGGCTTTTCTGACACTTATTAGGCTTTTTCACTGGTATATCCAAAAAGTTTTTTAGCTTGCACCTATGTTAAATACTCTTAAATGGCTACGGTAGAAATGATAGAAGTTTATTAACATACATGGTGTTAAAGATTCATTAAAGCTTCATTCATCCCTATTGGAGAGGCTGTATACAGACAACAAGTTACACTGTATAGAGACATATACATATGTAAATGTCATGACTACGTGGCATCATATACAGCTGTGGAGATCTGCAAGAAAACTCACTTTAGGACACTTTCATTATAATTGGCATGATTTTTTATTTCATATTTGATTGTATTTCTTACTCGCACTGTTGGGATTTTTACCAGCAGTATTTCCATTATTAAAATTGTGTTTTTATAGGAGAATACGTTGGGCTAGATTACGGGTGGAGCTGTAATTAGAAGTTAGAGTATCACAACTGCATTAACGTGCTCTCCCATAGACTCTCCCATAAGAAAGAGAAAAGTTGGAAAAAATGCCCATACTCACACGCTATCCTGAATCGCCATAAGCCCTCTACTCTAATGACCCCTAACCTGCCGAATAGCCCACCGCAAAGTCTCCATTTAACTATTAACCTCAGACCGCTACAACCCCCACCGCAAAGTAATCCACTACACTATTAATCCCTAAACTGCCACAACCCCCACCACAAAGAGACCCACTACACTTTTAACCCTTAAACCGCCACAACCCCCCACCATTAAGAAACCCACTACACTATTAACCCCTAAACTGCCACAACCCCCATCGCAAAGTAACCAACTACACTATTAACCCCTACAACCCACAACCTAACCTTATCCATAAAATTAAAACCTTACCTTATCTGAAAAATAAAAAAAAAACTAACATTACAATACCAATACCAATTTACCAAAAATAAAAAAAACAGTTATGCTATTCTAAAACCCCACTTAAAAAAACACCACAAAATAGAAAAAAAAACTATACTAACACTAAATTACAGCAATAGCCCTTAGGGCATTGCCATAAAGTGATTAAACTCTTTTTCAAGTAAAAAAAAAACCTAACACCAAGTAACCCTCAAACCCCCAAAAAAGGCTATTTTTTTTTTTAAAAAAAAATACTGGCTGGGAATTGCCCTTAGAAGGGCATTTAGCTATTTTGATGCTCATAAAAAGAAAGCCTAATCTAATTCATAAAAAAAAAAAAATCTGGGTGGTGGCGCTTCATCTTCATCCTGGTGGTGGTGGTCCATCTTCGTCCTGGCAGCGGTCTTCTTATCTTCATCCCAGTGGCTGTCTTTTTATCTCCATCCATATTCTTATCTTCTGTCCCCAACATCCTCTTCATGCGTCACCAGCCGCACACTGAATTTTGAAAGCGAGGTTCCCCCTTTATATAGGGGTACCCTTGCATTCCTATTGGTTGATTTTCAATTTCAAATTCAAATCAGCCAATAGAATGAAAGCTTTTTCTATTGGCTCATTTTGAATTTGAAAAAAAAAATACATTTAAGAATGTGTAACCTCATTTAAGCGTCTATTAAAAAGATATAAATCAGAATGGCAGTTTATAATTTTGGGGTGCAAATCACTGATAGATCGAGATCAAGGCCTATATGTTTAATCCAATACAAAGAGATTAAACATGTTGTCAAAGTCAGCTTCAGAGCAACAATGCACCTTTGGGAGCTAGCTGAACACATCTGGTGAGGTATATGTGAACCCCCGATCACCAACTAGCTCCCGACAGTGCACTGCTGCTCCTGTGCTAAGCTGGGTATGTTTTTCAACAAAGGATGCCAAGAGAACTAAATACAAATGATAATAGAAGTATATGAAATAGTATTTTAACATTTCATGCTCTATTTGAACCATGAAAGTTTAATTTTGGATATCATGTCCCTTTAAATACAAGACGTATAATACAACCATGCAATTAATCTGCTCAATGTTTATAATCTATGTATAGCTGTTGTTCCATTATTATATTTATCTTGTGACTTATATACTTTTTTCCTTGATTGTGTTGTTTAAACTTGTTTCTGTTTTTGCTTCATTCTTTGTATATGTGCAAAAAATAGATAATCATTATAAAAACCGTACTCCAAAAATGGTTCTTTTATCAAGGACATCCTCCTTTGATTACTTCAGTCAAGTGTTTGTCTTCATTCAACACACTCCACATGTTCTCTGTAAGATAATGACATAGATCCAACAAGTTCTTCTACTGGGTGGAAGGCTTTTGATATAATTGTTTCACATGCCAGAAACTGAAAAATGGGATGTTGTAATCGCTCAATAGATGCTCCTCAGGGGTTTTCTGTTGAGATTATCTGAAACATTATCATTGTTCTGTTGTTGTTGATCTTTTGTTAAAGGCCATGTCATTGCTGTGATGACTATTATTTACATCGTTGAGGCTGTAGATGATAAACTACTTTTGTAACAGAATCACTGGGAGGATGCTGAATAGAATCCATTGACTGCTAATTCACTATCCCATTTTGTGGATTTCTCTTTGCCTGTCAGAGAGGGCAGCTTATAAAAAATACATGATACTCAAACATTTTTCCCCATTTCCCTGCAATGAAAATTAAACTTGTATAATTTAGATAGAGCATTTACTAGACATGGACCCTTATTTGGAACCCTGTCTTCTCTAAAATTCTTTGAAGAACCCTGCAATACTGGCAACCAGTTTAGATAATCTCGCCAGACCAGAGAGCTTTAGAAAAATGGTCCTTAGTAGTTTGCTCTGCAAAAAATAATATTTTTTTGACTATATATAAGAAAGACACTTTTTATAGCAACAACCCTACAGCTGTAAGAGGCAGAGGTATTGGTGAAATGTATGTAGGGAAAAACTACATGAAAAACCACAGTTTAACCAGCTTTTCAAAAGGACTGTAATGACTTTGAATGTCTACCAATCTTACAGGTTGATCACAATCTATCAGTTGATAATTATCTGCATATTAACATTTTGACAGGATGACAATAAGCCATTTTCTTTCTTGTATCAAATATATTTTTATTGAGGATATACAATACAATTAGTCAAATATAGAGTACAATAAAGATAAGTTTCATATGCATTAAGTCATATACAATATTATAGAGTAAATTAATTATATGCATCTAAACATACATACAAATAAACATTAACATTAATGACTTGGAGCAAGAATTAAATAGCAACATCTCTATTTTTGCAGATGATGTCAAGTTGTGTAAGATTATTAGGTCTGGGCAAGAGGAAATTGCTTTATGAGGGGATCTACAAAAATTAGAAGAATTGACAGGTAAATGGAAAATTAGATTTAATACTGGAAATGGAAGGTTCTATATTTCGGAAGTAAAATAAGCAGGCAATCTATTATTTAAATGGCACTAGACTTAGCAAAACAGAAGAGAAAATAGATTTGTAAGTAGTAATAGATAACAAGCTAAAGGTGGGTGCACAATGCAGGACAGTGGCTTCTAAGGCTAATATGATACTAGTAAAAATTAAAAGAGGTATTGATGCAAGGGAGGAAAGCATAATTCTGTCACTATATAAATCCCTGGTAAGACCTCACCTTGTATGGAGTGCAGTTCTGGGGACCAAGCTAAAAAAAAAGACATTTTAGACTTTCTAATAAGGGGAATGAAGAGTTTAAGCTATGAGGAGAGGTTAGCCAAACTGGGTCTGTTTTCTCTAGAAAAAAAGACGCTTGAGAGATGACATGATTACTTTATATAAATATAATCAAGGCCCATATACAGAGATGGCAGAAGCTCTGTTTATTCCAAGAAAATTGTTTGTGACAAGAGGTCACAATTTAATGCTGGAGGAAAGGAGATTTAATCTCCAGCAACGTAATCATTTTTTTACTGTAAGAGCAATCAAATTGTGAAACTCATTACCTAAGGAGGTAGTAAATGCCAATACCTTAGATACATTTAAAAATGATTTCGATATATGTCTGGCTAGAAACAGAATTCACTGACATGATTGCTTTTGTTAAATGGGTCACCTTTTTTAATGTGATTAATTTGAGCTCAACTGGAGCTTTTATTGTAAATATATTAAGATTTGTATAGGTTGAACTCATTGGACTTCTCCCTTTTTTTAACCTCATCTACTATGTTACTATATGGCAATGCAAGCAATAATAAAGAGAATTACTTAGAAGAGTCATAGGCATCAAAACTTATAGAATATTATATATAAGACTAGGTAAGATGCAGCCATATTTAGGCCTAAATTTGGAGTTTTGTCGGTAACGACCCGAAAATCTAACGTCAGCTTTTTTCTGGCCGCACCATAAAAATAACTCTGGTATCGAGAGTCCACATAAAGGCTGTGTTAGGCTCCAAAAAAGGAGCGTAGAGCATTTTTAACGCAGCTTCAACTCTCGATACCAGAGTTGCTTACGGACGCGGCCAGCCTCAAAAACGTGCTCGTGCACGATTCCCCCATAGGAAACAATGGGGCTGTTTGAGCTGAAAAAAAAACCTAACACATGCAAAAAAGCCGCGTTCAGCTCCTAACGCAGCCCCATTGTTTGCTATGCGGTAACCCTTCCTACGTCTGCACTTAACACTCTAACATGTACCCCGAGTCTAAACACCCCTAACCTTACACTTATTAACCCCTAATCTGCCGCCCCCGCTATCGCTGACCCCTGCATATTATTATTAACCCCTAATCTTCCGCTCCGTAAACCGCCGCTACTTACATTATCCCTATGTACCCCTAATCTGGTTCCCTAACATCGCCGACCCCTATATTATATTTATTAACCCCTAATCTGCCCCCCTCAACGTCGCCTCCACCTGCCTACACTTATTAACCCATAATCTGCCGAGCGGACCTGAGCGCTACTATAATAAAGTTATTAACCCCTAATCCCCCTCACTAACCCTATTTTAAATAGTATTAACCCCTAATCTGCCCTCCCTAACATCGCCGACACCTAACTTCAATTATTAACCCCTAATCTGCCGACCGGAGCTCACCGCTATTCTAATAAATGTATTAACCCCTAAAGCTAAGTCTAACCCTAACACTAACACCCCCCTAAATTAAATATAATTTTAATCTAACAAAATTAATTAACTCTTATTAAATAAATTATTCCTATTTAAAGCTAAATACTTACCTGTAAAATAAATCCTAATATAGCTACAATATAAATTATATTTATTTATTATAGCTATTTTAGGATTTATATTTATTTTACAGGTAACTTTGTATTTATTTTAACCAGGTACAATAGCTATTAAATAGTTAAGAACTATTTAATAGCTAAAATAGTTAAAATAATTACAAATTTACCTGTAAAAGAAATCCTAACCTAAGTTACAATTAAAACTAACACTATACTATCAATAAATTAATTAAATAAACTACCTACAATTACCTACAATTAACCTAACACTACACTATCAATAAATTAATTAAATACAATTCCTACAAATAAATACAATTAAATAAACGTGCTAAAGTACAAAAAATAAAAAAGAACTAAGTTACAAAAAATAAAAAAAATCTACAAACATAAGAAAAATATTACAACAATTTTAAACTAATTACACCTACTCTAAGCCCCCTAATAAAACAACAAAGCCCCCCAAAATAAAAAATTCCCTACCCTATTCTAAATTACTAAAGTTAAAAGCTCTTTTACCTTACCAGCCCTGAACAGGGCCCTTTGCGGGGCATGCCCCAAGAAGTTCTGCTCTTTTGCCTGTAAAAAAAAAACATACAATACCCCCCCACACACATTACAACCCACCACCCACATACCCCTAATCTAACCCAAACCCCCCTTAAATAAACCTAACACTAAGCCCCTGAAGATCATCCTACCTTGTCTTCACCTCACCAGGTATCACCGATCCGTCCTGGCTCCAAAATCTTCATCCAACCCAAGCGGGGGTTGGCGATCCATCATCCGGTTCCTGAAGAGGTCCAGAAGAGGCTCCAAAGTCTTCATTCTATCCGGGAAGAAGAGGCGATCCGGACCGGCAACCATCTTGATCCAAGCGGCATCTTCTATCTTCATCCGATGACGACCGGCTCCATCCTGAAGACCTCCACCGCGGACCCATCTTCTTCCGGCGACGTCCAACTGCAGAATGACGGTTCCTTTAAGGGACGTCATCCAAGATGGCGTCCCTCGAATTCCGATTGGCTGATAGGATTCTATCAGCCAATCGGAATTAAGCTAGGAATATTCTGATTGGCTGATGGAATCAGCCAATCAGAATCAAGTTCAATCTGATTGGCTGATCCAATCAGCCAATCAGATTGAGCTCGCATTCTATTGGCTGTTCCAATCAGCCAATAGAATGCGAGCTCAGTCTGATTGGCTGATTGGATCCGCCAATCGGATTGAACTTGATTCTGATTGGCTGATTCCATCAGCCAATCAGAATATTCCTAGCTTAATTCCGATTGGCTGATAGAATCCTATCAGCCAATCGGAATTCGAGGGACGCCATCTTGGATGACGTCCCTTAAAGGAACCGTCATTCTGCAGTTGGACGTCGCCGGAAGAAGATGGGTCCGCGGTGGAGGTCTTCAGGGTGGAGCCAGTCGTCATCGGATGAAGATAGAAGATGCTGCTTGGATCAAGATGGTTGCCGGTCCGGATCGCCTCTTCTTCCCGGATAGGATGAAGACTTTGGAGCCTCTTCTGGACCTCTTCAGGCACCGGATGATGGATCGCCAACCCCCGCTTGGGTTGGATGAAGATTTTGGAGCCAGGACGGATCGGTGATACCTGGTGAGGTGAAGACAAGGTAGGATGATCTTCAGGGGCTTAGTGTTAGGTTTATTTAAGGGGGTTTGGGTTAGATTAGGGGTATGTGGGTGGTGGGTTGTAATGTTGGGGGGCTTGGGTATTGTATGTTTTTTTTTACAGGCAAAAGAGCTGTATTTCTTGGGGCATGCCCCGCAAAGGGCCCTGTTCAGGGCTGGTAAGGTAAAAGAGCTTTGAACTTTAGTAATTTAGAATAGGGTAGGGCATTTTTTTATTTTGGGGGGCTTTGTTATTTTATTAGGGGGCTTAGAGTAGGTGTAATTAGTTTAAAATTGTTGTAATATTTTTCTTATGTTTGTAAATATTTTTTTATTTTTTGTAACTTAGTTCTTTTTTATTTTTTGTACTTTAGCTAGTTTATTTAATTGTATTTATTTGTAGCAATTGTATTTAATTAATTTATTGATAGTGTAGTGTTAGGTTAATTGTAGATAATTGTAGGTAGTTTATTTAATTAATTTATTGATAGTCTAGTGTTAGGTTTAATTGTAACTTAGGTTAGGATTTCTTTTACAGGTAAATTTGTAATTATTTTAACTATTTTAGCTATTAAATAGTTCTTAACTATTTAATAGCTATTGTACATGGTTAAAATAAATACAAAGTTACCTGTAAAATAAATATAAATCCTAAAATAGCTATAATATAATTATAATTTATATTGTAGCTATATTAGGATTTATTTTACAGGTAAGTATTTAGCTTTAAATAGGAATAATTTATTTAATAAGAGTTAATTAATTTCGTTAGATTTAAATTATATTTAACTTAGGGGGGTGTTAGTATTAGGGTTAGACTTAGCTTTAGGGGTTAATCCATTTATTAGAATAGCTGCGAGATTCGGTCGGCAGATTAGGGGTTAATAATTGAAGTTAGGTGTCGGCGATGTTAGGGAGGGCAGATTAGGGGTTAATACTATTTATTATAGGGTTAGTGAGGCGGATTAGGGGTTAATAACTTTATTATAGTAGCGCTCAGGTCCGGTCGGCAGATTAGGGGTTAATAAGTGTAGGCAGGTGGAGGCGACGTTGTGGGGGGCAGGTTAGGGGTTAATAAATATAATACAGGGGTCTGCGGTGTTAGGGGCAGCAGATTAGGGGTACATAAGTATAACGTAGGTGGCGGTCGGCAGATTAGGGGTTAAATTTTTTTTTTAGAGTGTCAGCGATGTGGAGGGACCTCGGTTTAGGGGTACATAGGTAGTTTATGGGTGTTAGTGTACTTTAGAGCACAGTAGTTAAGAGCTTTATAATCCGGCGTTAGCCCAGAAAGCTCTTAACTACTGACTTTTTTCCTGCGGCTGGAGTTTTGTCGTTAGATGTCTAACGCTCACTTCAGACACGACTCTAAATACCGGAGTTAGAAAGATCCCATTGAAAAGATAGGATACGCAATTTACGTAAGGGGATCTGCGGTATGGAAAAGTCGCGGCTGGAAAGTGAGCGTTAGACCCTATTTTGAGTGACTCCAAATACCGGCGGTAGCCTAAAACCAGCGTTAGGAGCCTCTAACGCTGGTTTTCACGGCTACTGCCAAACTCCAAATCTAGGCCATAGATATATCATCCTTGCTTTTCTTTTGATTTATCAATAAAAATACAAAAATGCAGGTACGGATGCAAAAAGGAATGCAATTTATTAAAAAAACAGAAGCAATCCATAAAAGAGGGAGTGAAAGAACTAGGTCTTACGCGTTTCGGCTATGCCTTACTCATAGACCCTAGTCTTCTACTTACACATTAACATATTTATAGGCTATTCAATTATACCCACTTCCCCACACAGTGAAAAACCTCCCCATAATGAGGCTCAATATCAATATATAGAATAATATAGCAACATACTAGTACAAAGTTAGTATAAATATATTGGAAACTTCACAATTCATTATTGTTCAGGGTATATAAGTATAATATTATAATATAAGCATAAGTATCCTTGTACATTCTATTGCAGACATTTATATCCCTATGTTGAATTATATACTGCTAAATGGTTAGCTGACTAGATATTATCTAAACAGAACTTGCATATCTTAATATCCAAACAAAAACTGACTAGATATCACCTTTCACCAGAAGTTAATAATGTCTCCATCTATATTAAAACCTTGAGGTACCATTGTACGTAAAGTAAAGATCCAAAAAGCTTCTCGCTTTTTTAGTAATGCTTCCATATCAGCACCTCTAGATGGATGTTTTATCTGTTCCAGAATACAGCATTTAAAGTTATATGTGTCCCCAAAATTATGTGAGATAAAGTGTGTGGCTAATGCAGAACAGTGATCTGATCTGTCTATGTCATTCAGATATTCTTTCTAGTGGCGATTTATCAATGTCGGATCATGTCCGCCAGACATCGCTGAATGCTGACAGCATACTCTGTCTCCATTTAACATTGCACAATGGTGCACAATGGTGAACTGCTTGTGCAATGCCGCCCCCTGCAGATTCGCGCCGCTAGAAGGGGGTGTCAATCAACCCAATCATACACAATCGGGCGGATTGATGTCCACAGCCTCAGAGCAGGCGGACAAGTTAAGGAGCAGCGGTCATAACTGCTGCTTCTCATAGGCCTAGATTTAGAGTTCGGCGGTAAAAGGGCTGTTAACGCTCCGCGGGTTTTTTTCTGGCCGCACCATAAATTTAACTCTGGTATCGAGAGTTCAAACAAATGCTGCGTTAGGCTCCAAAAAAGGAGCGTAGAGCATTTTTACCGCAAATGCAACTCTCGATACCAGAGTTGCTTACGGACGCGGCCGGCATCAAAAACGTGCTCGTGCACGATTCTCCCATAGGAAACAATGGGGCTGTTTGAGCTGAAAAAAAACCTAACACCTGCAAAAAAGCAGCGTTCAGCTCCTAACGCAGCCCCATTGTTTCCTATGGGGAAACACCTCCTAAGTCTGCACCTAACACCCTAACATGTACCCCGAGTCTAAACACCCCTAACCTTACACTTATTAACTCCTAATCTGCCGCCCCCGCTATCACTGACCCCTGCATTACACTTTTAACCCCTAATCTGCCGCTCCGTAAACCGCCGCCACCTACGTTATCCCTATGTACCCCTAATCTGCTGCCCTAACATCGCCGACCCCTATGTTATATTTATTAACCCCTAATCTGCCCCCCACAACGTCGCCGACACCTGCCTACACTTATTAACCCCTAATCTGCCGAGCGGACCTGAGCGCTACTATAATAAAGTTATTAACCCCTAATCCGCCTCACTAACCCTATCATAAATAGTATTAACCCCTAATCTGCCCTCCCTAACATCGCCGACACCTACCTTCAATTATTAACCCCTAATCTTCCGATCGGAGCTCACCGCTATTCTAATAAATGGATTAACCCCTAAAGCTAAGTCTAACCCTAACACTAACACCCCCCTAAGTTAAATATAATTTTTATCTAACGAAATAAATTAACTCTTATTAAATAAATGATTCCTATTTAAAGCTAAATACTTACCTGTAAAATAAATCCTAATATAGCTACAATATAAATTATAATTATATTATAGCTATTTTAGGATTAATATTTATTTTACAGGCAACTTTTTAATTATTTTAACCAGGTACAATAGCTATTAAATAGTTAAGAACTATTTAATAGTTACCTAGTTAAAATAATAACAAATTTACCTGTAAAATAAATCCTAACCTAAGATATAATTAAACCTAACACTACCCTATCAATAAAATAATTAAATAAACTACCTACAATTACCTACAATTAACCTAACACTACACTATCAATAAATTAATTAAACACAATTGCTACAAATAAATAAAATTAAATAAACTATCTAAAGTACAAAAAATAAAAAAGAACTAAGTTACAGAAAATAATAAAATATTTACAAACATAAGAAAAATATTACAACAATTTTAAACTAATTACACCTACTCTAAGCCCCCTAATAAAATAACAAAGCCCCCCAAAATAAAAAATTCCCTACCCTATTCTAAAATACAAATATTACAAGCTCTTTTACCTTACCAGCCCTGAACAGGGCCCTTTGCGGGGCATGCCCCAAGAATTTCAGCTCTTTTGCCTGTAAAAAAAAACATACAATACCCCCCCCCCAACATTACAACCCACCACCCACATACCCCTAATCTAACCCAAACCCCCCTTAAATAAACCTAACACTACCCCCCTGATGATCTTCCTACCTTGTCTTCACCATGCCAGGTTCACCGATCCGTCCTGGCTCCAAGATCTTCATCCAACCCAAGCGGGGGCTAGACATCCACTGAAGAAGTCCAGAAGAGGGTCCAAAGTCTTCCTCCTATCCGGCAAGAAGAGGACATCCGGACCGGCAAACATCTTCTCCAAGCGGCATCTTCTATCTTCTTCCATCCGATGACGACCGGCTCCATCTTGAAGACCTCCAGCGCGGATCCATCCTCTTCTTCCGACGACTAGACGACGAATGACGGTTCCTTTAAGGGACGTCATCCAAGATGGCGTCCCTCGAATTCCGATTGGCTGATAGGATTCTATCAGCCAATCGGAATTAAGGTAGGAATTTTCTGATTGGCTGATGGAATCAGCCAATCAGAATATAGTTCAATCCGATTGGCTGATCCAATCAGCCAATCAGATTGAGCTCGCATTCTATTGGCTGATCGGAACAGCCAATAGAATGCGAGCTCAATCTGATTGGCTGATTGGATCAGCCAATCGGATTGAACTTGATTCTGATTGGCTGATTCCATCAGCCAATCAGAAAATTCCTACCTTAATTCCGATTGGCTGATAGAATCCTATCAGCCAATCGGAATTCGAGGGACGCCATCTTGGATGACGTCCCTTAAAGGAACCGTCATTCGTCGTCTAGTCGTCGGAAGAAGAGGATGGATCCGCGCTGGAGGTCTTCAAGATGGAGCCGGTCGTCATCGGATGGAAGAAGATAGAAGATGCCGCTTGGAGAAGATGTTTGCCGGTCCGGATGTCCTCTTCTTGCCGGATAGGAGGAAGACTTTGGACCCTCTTCTGGACTTCTTCAGTGGATGTCTAGCCCCCGCTTGGGTTGGATGAAGATCTTGGAGCCAGGACGGATCGGTGAACCTGGCATGGTGAAGACAAGGTAGGAAGATCATCAGGGGGGTAGTGTTAGGTTTATTTAAGGGGGGTTTGGGTTAGATTAGGGGTATGTGGGTGGTGGGTTGTAATGTTGGGGGGGGGGTATTGTATGTTTTTTTTTACAGGCAAAAGAGCTGAAATTCTTGGGGCATGCCCCGCAAAGGGCCCTGTTCAGGGCTGGTAAGGTAAAAGAGCTTGTAATATTTGTATTTTAGAATAGGGTAGGGAATTTTTTATTTTGGGGGGCTTTGTTATTTTATTAGGGGGCTTAGAGTAGGTGTAATTAGTTTAAAATTGTTGTAATATTTTTCTTATGTTTGTAAATATTTTATTATTTTCTGTAACTTAGTTCTTTTTTATTTTTTGTACTTTAGATAGTTTATTTAATTTTATTTATTTGTAGCAATTGTGTTTAATTAATTTATTGATAGTGTAGTGTTAGGTTAATTGTAGGTAATTGTAGGTAGTTTATTTAATTATTTTATTGATAGGGTAGTGTTAGGTTTAATTATATCTTAGGTTAGGATTTATTTTACAGGTAAATTTGTAATTATTTTAACTAGGTAACTATTAAATAGTTCTTAACTATTTAATAGCTATTGTACCTGGTTAAAATAATTACAAAGTTGCCTGTAAAATAAATATTAATCCTAAAATAGCTATAATATAATTATAATTTATATTGTAGCTATATTAGGATGTATTTTACAGGTAAGTATTTAGCTTTAAATAGGAATTATTTATTTAATAAGAGTTAATTTATTTCGTTAGATAAAAATTATATTTAACTTAGGGGGGTGTTAGTGTTAGGGTTAGACTTAGCTTTAGGGGTTAATACATTTATTAGAATAGCGGTGAGCTCCGGTCGGCAGATTAGGGGTTAATAATTGAAGGTAGGTGTCGGCGATGTTAGGGAGGGCAGATTAGGGGTTAATACTATTTATGATAGGGTTAGTGAGGCGGATTAGGGGTTAATAACTTTATTATAGTAGCGCTCAGGTCCGCTCGGCAGATTAGGGGTTAATAAGTGTAGGTAGGTGTCGGCGACGTTGTGGGGGGCAGATTAGGGGTTAATAAATATAACATAGGGGTCGGCGATGTTAGGGGTAGCAGATTAGGGGTACATAGGGATAACGTAGGTGGCGGCGATTTGCGGTCGGAAGATTAGGGGTTAATTATTTTAAGTAGCTTGCGGCGACGTTGTGGGGGGCAAGTTAGGGGTTAATAGATATAATACAGGGGTCGGCGGTGTTAGGGGCAGCAGATTAGGGGTACATAAGTATAACGTAGGTGGCGGTCGGCAGATTAGGGGTTAAAAATTTTAATCGAGTGGCAGCGATGTGGGGGGACCTCGGTTTAGGGGTACATAGGTAGTTTATGGGTGTTAGTGTACTTTAGGGTACAGTAGTTAAGAGCTTTATAAACCGGCGTTAGCCAGAAAGCTCTTAACTCCTGCTATTTTCAGGCGGCTGGAATCTTGTCGTTAGAGCTCTAACGCTCACTGCAGAAACGACTCTAAATACCGGCGTTAGGAAGATCCCATTGAAAAGATAGGCTACGCAAATGGCGTAGGGGGATCTGCGGTATGGAAAAGTCGCGGCTGTAAAGTGAGCGTTAGACCCTTTAATCACTGACTCCAAATACCAGCGGGCGCCCAAAACCAGCGTTAGGAGCCTCTAACGCTGGTTTTGACGGCTACCGCCGAACTCTAAATCTAGGCCATAGAAAACAGCATCTGCTGCTTGTTAAATTTACCCCATAACCTCTTATGAGCCTACCTAGTTTTACTCTTCTATAAAAGATACCAAGAGAACAAAGAAAAATTGATAACAGAAGTAAATTGGAAAGTTGTTTAAAATTGCATGCTCTATCTGAATCAACTTTGTGTATATGCATATGGATAAAAACATATAACTCATTGGAGTATATAATTTGACCAAAACAGGTATATAACAGGTTGAGTGACCACTCTGTCAAGTTGATAAGGTAGTGAAAGAAACACAAGGGTGATGCAAACAGCACCTGGTATCAGGGCAGCCACTATAAAATTTACTTAAATATTGAACAGCCGCCCCCCCCCCCCCCCCCCCTTGACATGTGCAAATTTTGACCAAGTGACCAAAACGTATATGCACTTTATTCTTAAGTGTAGTCAAACTTGGAAATGTTGTAAAGGTAGTAACACACAAACACAGAAACACACAAACACACTCATACACTGAAACAGACTCACACATAAGGATTCACATATAGACACTCTAGCAGACACGCAAAGAAACACACAGACACACTCATACATTGAAACACACACTCACACATAAGGATTCACATATAGACACTCTAGCAGACATGCAAAGAAACACACAAACACACTCGGATACAGACACCCACAAAGACACTCAGCACTTGTTTACATTGACCAGACAAATAATGAGGTAGACTACAGTTTTTGTCAAAAAAGTTCATTTACAAGAGAAAATATGCTGTTCTGATTATCTTTTTTGTCAAGAAAAATGCCAACTATATGATGACAACAGCATGCAGTGGCTGAAAGGAAGGGCCCTAAACTGCCTAAACAATAATTTAAAGGTTAAATGGTGGATTGGTGACTTCCGTAAAGGTCTCATTAGTCTCAAAGTCTGTAGAAAGGTTTTAATAATCAGTAGTAAGGTCAAAATGTCCTAAAACAGAACAGACAATGGGCACACACACACAAACTCAAACACAAACTTGCACATACACCCAAGGAAACACCCACAGAGACATACACACTCACAGACACCCACAGAAAACACACAATGACATAGACACACAGAGAGACACCAACAGAAAACACACAAAGACATACATACACACACCCCCTCACTGAGGCATCCACAGAAAACACACCAAGACATACACACACACACACCCTCACAGACACCCATAGAAAATGCACAAAGACACACACACACACACTCACAGAGACACCCACAGAAAATACACAGACATATGCACACACCATAAGAGACACCCACAGAAAACACACAGACATATGCACACACCCTGACAGAGACACCCATAGAAAACACACAGACATATGCACACACCCTCACAGAGACATCCACAGAAAACACACAGACATACAAACACACACCCTCACAGAGTCACCCATAGAAAATGCACAAAGACATATGCACATACCCTCACAGAGACATCCACAGAAAAAACAGACATGCATACACACACACCCTCACAGAGACATCCACAGAAAACACACAAAGACATACACACCCAACCTCACAGAGGCATCCACTGAAAATACACAGACATACATACACACACACACACACACACACACACCCTCAGAGACACCCACAGATAATGCACAAAGAAATACACACACACCCTCACAGAGACATCCACAGAAAATGCACAAAGACATATGCACACACCCTCACAGAGGCATTCACAGAAAACACAGACATAGATACACGAACACACCCTTACAGAGACATCCACAGAAAACACACAAAGACATACACACCCACGCTCACAGAGGCATCCACAGAAAATACACAAAGACATACATACACACACACACACACAACCCATCACAGAGACACCCACAGAAAATGCACAAAGACATATGCACATACCCTCTCATAGACACACACACCCTCACATCGAGACCCGCAGAAAAAATACACACTCATAGAGACACCAACAAAAGGACAAAGACATAAACACAGACACCCACAGAAACACTCACAGGAGGTAAAATGTCTGCACATTGCCATCCCCTAAATCAACAGTGTGTGACATGCATGATAAAAAAAATAGCAGAAATTAAGAGATCACTTTTTAAAGAATCATATTTGTAAATGTGCAAACAAAAATATTGTGAATTCAAAATTGTACATTAATGATCTGTCAGAATGGGTAGATGAAGAAAAGCATTTTTGAAAGGTTGACATATGTTTGGGGGTATTTTCCCCCATTTTCCCCAACCAAGAGCACCACTTCAAATCTGGTGTACAAATGTTCCCATCTGTCAGCTGTATTTATGGATTTTGAAAATTCTGTACTCTATATGGTCTTGGTGGAACCATAGGCTGTGGTACTCAGTCTCATACCATTAGATCTCGTTAAATGCAGGAATTAGGCTTGTTTACATGTATTTCAAAATTAAGTCAGATGTAGTGTAAACTGAACAGTGTCAAGTTAACCTGTCTCATTTCAAACACTGAACAATCTTAGCCTGAGAGTATAACATTTTATGCAGATGTAAAAATCTTAGATAAAAGGCCTCATGGTATCTGGAAAGTCCTTGCATAAAGGGTCAGTAAACTGTAATGTAATTAAAAAAAAAATATATATATATATAAAAATAAAAAAAAATCATATCTGCCAAAAGGGCACCTACCATTTTGTGTATTGAGGAGGAAACATTTCTAATTCTACAGCATTGTCAAATAATCATAAATACACTGCTGCATATTGCTAAAAAAATCTTTTTATGGACCCCTGGCCCCACACTGAAGTTAAAATCCAAAATCCTACCTCCTCTGCAAATGAAAGTGATCAGCCGTCTGACTCAGGCACACACTGTACAAACTGAAGTGCCAAGTCTGTCTCACACTGTGCATAGTGGTTTAGTGCACACTCAGAAATCCTCTCAAATGCTAATGCATTACTCCTTGTAATGACATTTCCCATGCTCAATAGCACTCTGCTGTAGCGCCCTCTCTTTTTTTTTAATTGTAATTTTGCTTGCCTCATGGGGCCCCTGGCCCAGTGGGCCCCCAACAGGAGTCATCCCTTTCACCCCCTGATGGTGGCCCTGCCTGGTGCAACCAAAAAAAGTAGTACTCATAGTCTATACTCTCGACCTGCAGTGATTGAATTTAGCTAAAGTAAGTGTTGGTATTTTATTGATGTGAGTGCCTAATGTAGGTCTAGCTTTATTAAAGGGATACATTTAGCCACCAATCAGCTAGTGCTACCCAGGGTTCTGAACAAAAAATGGGCTCGCTTCTAAGTTTACGTTCCTGCTTTTTCAAATAAGGATACCAAGAGAACGAAGAAAAATTAATAATAGGAGTAACTTAGAAAGTTGCTTAAATTTGCATGCTCTATCTGAACCATGAAAGAAAAAATTGGGTTTTTTATATCCCTTTAAATCAACAGATTAACATAATACTCATATGCTAAATCACTTGAAACTGATGCAGTATAACTGTAAAAAGCTGACAGGAAAATATCACTTGAGCATCTCTATGTAAAAAAGGAAGATATTTTACCTCACAATTTCCTCGGCTCAGCAGAGTAAGTTCTGTGTAAAAAGTTATACTCAGCTGCAGCCCAGCTGCAGGTAAAAAAAAAATGAAGAAATGAACAGCAGCCAATCAGCATCAGCAGTGCTGAGGTCATGAACTTAACTCTCATGAGATTTCATTGTAAAACTTCCTTAAGCTGAATAGGAAAATAAGATGAGAGTGCACATAAGCTCGCTCCTTACGCTGTCCCGGGACAGACATACTGATTTGTTGCTTAGAAGTCCTTTACAATGGGATGTGGCTACTGAGAAACTTTTGAGGTAAAATATCTTTCTTTTTTACATAGAGATGTTCAGGTGATATTTTCTAGTCAGCTTTTTACAGCTATACTGCATCACTTTCAAGTGTTTAAACATTTGGGCATTATGGCCCTTTAAATAAAGTGTTGCTTTCGATAAAATTATACACAATGTTACATACAGGGTTGATAGGCCAAGTGTTTCACTTGTGAAATATTCTATTACAGCTGTAAACTTGTGCACCATATTTCAGACATATTAGCTTTGTCTATATAGCTGAAATAAAATGTTTTCTAATTAGACGTAAGTTCGTAACTGTACATATCAGACAAAATACTTGTTATTTTACAAATACATTGCTAGTTTATTAACTTACTGAAAAAGAATGGACTTTTTATATGTATTTTAAGCTGTTACAGATTAAAGATTTAATTAAATCTAAAGTATTTTTTAATTTTTTAGATGAATCAAATTAATCTATAAAGCTGAATTTTGGAGATAGAATCAGCAATGTGATAATATATTGGTTGAAGTTAAAGAGAGAATTAGATTAGTGTGGATAAAAATGAACAGGCTCTCTTTAATAAAGTCAGTGTATAGAGTTCTAAAAATATTTGCAGCCACTAATCCTTTTGCTGTGGAAGCAGTGACTGGAGTATTTTTTTAACAGACTTAGCTTTATAAGGTAGGTCTTTTTTATATCAGGTTGAATACAATTGTCACAGTTGGCTTTTCTGGCAATTGTTGATAAGTAGCAGCGGAGTGAGCTTATCACATTACACACAAACACAAGGAACAAAAAGCCTTAGACAGGACAACCCCAGGGACAGAACTTAGTCAGTGGCAAAAGAAAAATGAGGTCAGAGTCCAGGGGTCAGATCATGTATAGTGCCTAGAAAGATGGACCGTTACTATAAGAAATATGCAGGAAATGGGCAGCAGGACACTATGCAGACAATGGCCACCAGAACATCTCAGCTGACAATGGCCAACACTGCACACTATGCAGGATGTAAAGCAGGGTACAGTCTGTAGGTAATAACAAGTAATCCACAATATCCATGGTAGAGGCAGGACATATGTAGGGAATAGCTAGCAGGGCACCATATGCCAGACATTATAAACAGATTTTGGACAGAAGAATAATATATGCAGTTAATGGTCAGCAGGACACTGTATTCAGGGAATGGCTAGTAAAACCAAATGCAAATAATGGCAAGGCAGTGCAGTATATGCAGGGAATAACTAGCAGTGTGCCATATGCAGTGAATGGCCAGCAGGACAACTTATGCAAGTAATGGCCAACAGTACACAGCATGCAGGGAATGGCCAGCAAGGCACAGCATGCAGGGAATGGCCAACAGTGTACCGTCTGTAGGAAATTACCAGTAGGTTAAGGTGTTCATGTAATGGCCCACAGGATCAAAAATCAGACATGAAAGAAAATGTAGAGGTGCAGAGGCTACCAGTGGTTAGAAATAAGTATATATCAATCATCAGAGAGACACTTGAGCTGATATTTATTTGGCTGAGTAGTGTCTGATGGACCCTATAAAGCAGACTAAAGCATGTGCACGTCCATTAGGAGTAGTGTACACACACCTGATAGTTGGAAGGTGCAGATGCAGGTAAATGCATTTCTTGATGTAGTACCATGGCACAAAGCCAATTTTAAGCATAAGTGTCATAGCTAAGATTATGGCCCCAAGTCAAAATGCGTCCGCTATGTGAGCAGAGAGAGGGGCCTTCTACTGTATTGCATGTTACATGTGATGTTTTATCAATATGAGTAATAAAAGTTACATTTTAATCCCCAATTGGTGCTACTCAATTTACTTATTTTTGATGTCATCATACCAGGTAAACTAACCACACATGATGAAAGGATTTTTCTGCAGTATTGAAAAAAACAACTATTACATTTATTTTTGGGTGGTAGTGAAGATGGAAGCTGGTTATATGATCTTATGTCGCTGGTCATAAGAGAGTATTTCTATCCTCATCATCATAAGGCAGAGTGAGACTTTATAATGGCAACAGAACTCTGAATGACTAAATAAACAGCTCTCAAGCTAAAAATTGTCCTGTTTGATATCACAGTGATGACGAGATTTGTTAGATCATTTCACTAGATCATAGAGATGTAGATCATTTGATAGTTCTGATGAACAAGGAGAGCGATTGTTTTGTTGGTCTCTGTATTGCATTCTCATGACCTTATGTATATCAGCCCTTATTAATATATCAGCATATCTGTGACCTTCAGAAACTGGTAGATGTTCCCATCCTGGGTTTTAGCCAATATGTTTGACTTTGTTCCCTTACAGTAGATAACCTGAGCTCACCCCACGTCTTTGTGTGCTATTTTCCCTAACTTTGTCTTATCCCCACTGAAGCCAAGGAAAAAAGAAAATGACATGTTAAAGAAGCCATTTTTTTTAATACAAAATTGCAATCTCGTAGGCTCATATCGCATAAATTGCATAGGCTCATATCGCAACTAATTGCATCAGCCCTAGTATGTATATGTATACATGTGTTTATATGTGTACATATGTATGTGCACACAAACATACATATATACACATGTATACACACACATATATATATTTATACACATTTGAGTCCTTCCCAGTCAAACATTTTGACATAAAAAATTTCCATTTTAAACAAATTGAATGTTTTTTTGTAATGAAAATACTTCAAATACTTTTGTTTTTCACTTAGAATAGTATATTATTTTTTATTTTTAAATATACATATATATATGTATTTGTATATACAATATGGGGCCGATTTATCATCGGTCTGTCCGACATGATCCGCTCAACGGATCATGTCCGACAGACATCAATGAATGTTGACAGCATACTCTGTCGGCATTTATCATTGCACAAGCAGTTCTGATAAAAGTAAATTGGAAAATTGTTTAAAATTACATTCTCTATCTGACTGTCCCTTTAAATCACTAGTAGTAACTCAATTTAAATCTACATAAATGCTTCATTTATAGAAAAACTTTTTAGATTATGTTTTCATTTAAATTAGACAATTTGGTTATGTTCCATTAGAAATACATAGGCCTAGATTTGGAGTTTGGCGTTAGCCGTGAAAACCAGCGTTAGAGGCTCCTAACGCTGGTTTTAGGCTAACTCCGGTATTTGGAGTCACTCAAAATAGGGTCTAACGCTCACTTTTCAGCCGCGACTTTTCCATACCACAGATCCCCTTACGTCAATTGCGTATCCTATCTTTTCAATGGGATCTTTCTAACTCCGGTATTTAGAGTCGTGACTGAAGTGAGCGTTAGAATTCTAACGACAAAACTCCAGCCGCAGGAAAAAAGTCAGTAGTTAAGAGCTTTCTGGGCTAACGCCGGTTTATAAAGCTCTTAACTACTGTGCTCTAAAGTACACTAACACCCATAAACTACCTATGTACCCCTAAACTGAGGCCCCCCCACATCGCCGCCACTCGATTAAATTTTTCTAACCCCTAATCTGCCGACCGCCACCTACGTTATACTTATGTACCCCTAATCTGCTGCCCCTAACACCGCCGACCCCTATATTATATTTATTAACCCCTAATCTGCCCCCACAATGTCGCCGCCAGCTACCTACAATAATTAACCCCTAATCTGCCGACCGCAAAGCGCCGCCACCTGCATTATAGCTATGTACCCCTAATCTGCTGCCCCTAACACCGCCGACCCCTATATTATATTTATTAACCCCTAATCTGCCCCCCACAACGTCGCCTCCACCTGCCTACACTTATTAACCCCTAATCTGCCGAGCGGACCGCACCGCTACTATAATAAAGTTATTAACCCCTAATCCGCCTCACTAACCCTATAATAAATAGTATTAACCCCTAATCTGCCCTCCCTAACATCGCCAACACCTAACTTCAATTATTAACCCCTAATCTGCCGACCGGAGCTCACCGCTATTCTAATAAATGTATTAACCCCTAAAGCTAAGTCTAACACTAACACCCCCCCTAAATTAAATATAATTTTAATCTAACGAAATTAATTAACTCTTATTAAATAAATTATTCCTATTTAAAGCTAAATACTTACCTGTAAAATAAATCCTAATATAGCTACAATATAAATTATAATTACATTGTAGCTATTTTAGGATTAATATTTATTTTACAGGCAACTTTGTAATTATTTTAACCAGGTACAATAGTAATTAAATAGTTAAGAACTATTTAATAGCTAAAATAGTTAAAATAATTACAAATTTACCTGTAAAATAAATCCTAACCTAAGTTACAATTAAACCTAACACTACACTATCAATAAATTAATTAAATAAAATACCTATAATTATCTACAATTAAACCTACCACTACACTATCAATAAATAAATTAAATACAATACCTACAAATAACTACAATGAAATAAACTAACTAAAGTACAAAAAATAAAAAAGAACTAAGTTACAAAAAATAAAAAAATATTTAGAAACATAAGAAAAATATTACAACAATTTTAAACTAATTACACCTACTCTAAGCCCCCTAATAAAATAACAAAGACCCCCAAAATAACAAAATGCCCTACCCTATTCTAAATTACTACATTTCAAAGCTCTTTTACCTTACCAGCCCTGAACAGGGCCCTTTGCGGGGCATGCCCCAAGAAGTTCAGCTCTTTTGCCTGTAAAAAAAAACATACAATGCCCCCCCCCCCAACATTACAACCCACCACCCACATACCCCTAATCTAACCCAAACCCCCCTTAAATAAACCTAACACTAAGCCCCTGAAGATCATCCTACCTTGTCTTCACCCTACCAGGTTCACCGATCCGTCCTGAAGAGCTCCTCCGATGTCCTGATCCAAGCCCAAGCGGGGGGCTGAAGAGGTCAATGATCCGGCTGAAGTCTTCATCCAAGCGGGAGCTGAAGAGGTCCATGATCCAGATGAAGTCTTCATCCAAGCGGGAGCTGAAGAGGTCCATGATCCGGATGAAGTCTTCTATCAACGGCATCTTCAGTCTTCTTTCTTCCGGATCCATCTTGCAGACCTCCGACGCGGAACATCCTCTTCTCCCGACGCCTACTAGCCGAATGACGGTTCCTTTAAGGGACGTCATCCAAGATGGCGTCCCTCGAATTCCGATTGGCTGATAGGATTCTATCAGCCAATCGGAATTAAGGTAGGAATATTCTGATTGGCTGATGGAATCAGCCAATCAGAATCAAGATCAATCCGATTGGCTGATCCAATCAGCCAATCAGATTGAGCTTGCATTCTATTGGCTGATCGGAACAGCCAATAGAATGCAAGCTCAATCTGATTGGCTGATCGAATCAGCCAATCGGATTGAACTTGATTCTGATTGGCTGATTCCATCAGCCAATCAGAATATTCCTACCTTAATTCCAATTGGCTGATAGAATCCTATCAGCCAATCGGAATTCGAGGGACGCCATCTTGGATGACGTCCCTTAAAGGAACCGTCATTCGGCTAGTAGGCATCGGGAGAAGAGGATGTTCCGCGTCGGAGGTCTGCAAGATGGATCCGGAAGAAAGAAGATTGAAGATGCCGTTGATAGAAGACTTCATCCGGATCATGGACCTCTTCAGCTCCCGCTTGGATGAAGACTTCATCCGGATCATGGACCTCTTCAGCTCCCGCTTGGATGAAGAGTTCAGCCGGATCATGGACCTCTTCAGCCCCCCGCTTGGGCTTGGATCAGGACATCGGAGGAGCTCTTCAGGACGGATCGGTGAACCTGGTAGGGTGAAGACAAGGTAGGAAGATCTTCAGGGGCTTAGTGTTAGGTTTATTTAAGGGGGGTTTGGGTTAGATTAGGGGTATGTGGGTGGTGGGTTGTAATGTTGGGGGGGGGTATTGTATGTTTTTTTTTTACAGGCAAAAGAGCTGAACTTCTTGGGGCATGCCCCGCAAAGGGCCCTGTTCAGGGCTGGTAAGGTAAAAGAGCTTTGAAATGTAGTAATTTAGAATAGGGTAGGGCATTTTGTTATTTTGGGGGTCTTTGTTATTTTATTAGGGGGCTTAGAGTAGGTGTAATTAGTTTAAAATTGTTGTAATATTTTTCTTATGTTTGTAAATATTATTTTTTTTTGTAACTTAGTTCTTTTTTATTTTTTGTACTTTAGATTTTTTTCATTGTAGTTATTTGTAGGTATTGTATTTAATTAATGTATTGATAGTGTAGTGTTAGGTTTAATTGTAGGTAGTTTATTTAATTAATTTAATGATAGTATAGTGTTAGGTTTAATTGTAACTTAGGTTAGGATTTATTTTACAGGTAATTTTGTTATTATTTTAACTAGGTAACTATTAAATAGTTCTTAACTATTTAATAGCTATTGTACCTGGTTAAAATAATTACAAAGTTGCCTGTAAAATAAATATTAATCCTAAAATAGCTACAATGTAATTATAATTTATATTGTAGCTATATTAGGATTTATTTTATAGGTAAGTATTTAGCTTTAAATAGGAATAATTTATTTAATAAGAGTTAATTAATTTCGTTAGATTAAAATTATATTTAATTTAGGGGGGTGTTAGTGTTAGGGTTAGACTTAGCTTTAGGGGTTAATACATTTATTAGAATAGCGGTGAGCTCCGGTTGGCAGATTAGGGGTTAATAATTGAAGTTAGGTGTTGGCGATGTTAGGGAGGGCAGATTAGGGGTTAATACTATTTATTATAGGGTTAGTGAGGTGGATTAGGGGTTAATAACTTTATTATAGTAGCGGTGCGGTCCGCTCGGCAGATTAGGGGTTAATAAGTGTAGGTAGGTGGAGGCGACGTTGTGGGGAGCAGATTAGGGGTTAATAAATATAATATAGGGGTCGGCGGTGTTAGGGGCAGCAGATTAGGGGTACATAAGGATAATGTAAGTAGCGGCGGTTTACGGAGCGGCAGATTAGGGGTTAATAATAATATGCAGGTGTCAGCGATAGCGGGGGCGGCAGAATAGGGGTTAATAAGTGTAAGGTTAGGGGTCTTTAGACTCGGGGTACATGTTAGAGTGTTAGGTGCAGACGTAGGAAGTGTTTCCCCATAGGAAACAATGGGGCTGCGTTAGGAGCTGAACGCGTTTTTTTTGCAGGTGTTAGGTTTTTTTTTCAGCTCAAACAGCCCCATTGTTTCCTATGGGGGAATCGTGCACAAGCACGTTTTTGAGGCTGGCCGCTTTTGTAAGCAACTCTGGTATCGAGAGTTGAAGCTGCGTTAAATATGCTCTACGCTCCTTTTTTGGAGCCTAACGCAGCCTTTCTGTGGACTCTCAATACCAGAGTTATTTTTATGGTGTGGCCAGAAAAAAGCCGGCGTTAGCTACGCGGGTCGTTACCGACAAAACTCTAAATCTAGGCCATAGATAGATCATTGAAATTAATGAAATTATTAGGAGGTGAACTATCTCTTGTTCATTAGGTTCCTATTTGATTAACTTATCAGCTGTACTTTATTGGAAGGAGCAAATAATGATTACCCTAATAATAATTTAATTTAAATAGTTTTATTTAACTAAAAAATAACCATTACTTTATTTGACTAAAACAATAACAATTTATTTTATTTGTACTACTTGCCCCTCCCTCATAACACTTAGGTCCTTATGCAGATATATTCCACTCCAAACCATCTTCTATTCATTAAAGGGAAACTCAAGTCAAAATAAACTTTTATGATTCAGAAAGAGCATGCAGTTTTAAGACACTTTCCAGATTACTTCCATTGTAACATTTTCATATTTTTTATATTCACACTTTTTAGGGAACAAGATCCTACTGAGCATGTGCACAAGCCTACAGGGTATACGTATACTAGTCTGTGATTGGCTGATGTCTGTCACATGATACAGGGGACTGGAATATAAGAAAAAACATTAATTTGCCAGAAAATCTACTGCTTATTTGAAATTCAGAGTAGGGTTTTTTGCATTGTCTTTTTATTATGCACTTGTTAATTATGTAATTCTACTGCATTGAGTGGTCCTTTAAGCTTCTTTAAACTTAGTAAGAGTTGATTCTGTGTACAGATTTGCAGGGGGGAATGGCATTACAAGTACAGTAAATCCTAATTAAATGTTCATGATTCATATTATAGAACATGCAATTTGAAACCACTTTCCTATATACTTGTCTTATCTATTTTGCTTTGTTCTCTTTGTATTCATTGATGAAAAGCATACATATAAAGGCTCAGGAGCAATACACTACTGTAAGCTAGCTGCTTGTCATTGGCTAACCCTGCGTGATCAGCTAGCTCCCAGTAGAGCACTGTTCTCCATCAACAAACTATACCCAGAGAATGAAGCAAATTTGACAAAAGAAGTCAATCTGAAATCTGAAAATTGTATGTTCTATCTGAATCAGGAAATACATATTTTGGGTTTATGTCACAAATATGTCTATTTCTCATCTCTGTATGCTTTTTGTATAACTTTTTTTTGCAGTGAAGAAGGGGCATGTTATTTCTGCAGACACAAAGGGGGGTAGTTATCAAGCCGTCAACCTCAAATACGATGGAATTCCGCAGCGTATTTGTGGCGAGGCTGATTCGCCTTAGTTATCAAGCCCTAGATACCAGCAAAAGTAGAATTTTGTGACGTAAGCTTCAATCTGCCGGACTCAGTCCGACACAGATCGATTCTTACGTCACTTCAGATGTTCCGCACACAAGTGCGGCACAATCTGACTACTTTTGCTAGTTATCAAAAAACTAGCAGGTACGCTCGGCACTTTTCCGGCCCAGCGTACCTGGTTTTCAATCCGCCGCCCTGGAGGCGGCGGATCCCATAGGAATCAATGGGAGTCTGACCATAGCGAAAGTTCATGTTCGCTGCTGCCCGACATCCCATTGATTTCTATGGGAGCTATCTGCACCTAACACCCTAACATGTACCCCGAGTCTAAACACCCCTAATCTGCCCCCCCTATCTGTCTTCGATCCGATAGAAGTCATCATCCAGGCGGCGTCTTCAATCTTCATCCATCCGGAGCGGAGCCATCTTCAGAAGAGCCTACGCGGATCCATCCTCTTCATCCCGACGACTAATGAAGAATGACGGTACCTTTAAGTGACGTCATCCAAGATGGCGTCCCTTGAATTCCATTTGGCTGATAGGATTCTATCATCCAATCGGAATTAAGGTAGAAAAATCTGATTGGCTGATTCAATCAACCAATCAGATTCAAGTTCAATCCGATTGGCTGAACCATTCTATCAGCCAATCGGAATTCGAGGGACGCCATCTTGGATGACGTCACTTAAAGGTACCGTCATTCGTTGTTAGTCGTCGGGATGAAGAGGATGGATCCGCGTAGGCTCTTCTGAAGATGACTCCGCTCCGCTCCGGATGGATGAAGATTGAAGACGCCGCCTGGATGATGACTTCTATCGGATCGAAGACCTCTTCAGCGCCGCCTGGATGATGACTTCATCGGATGGAAGATTTCTTCAGCGCCCCTTGGGAATGACTTCTGCCGCTCCGGATCTCCTCTTCAGTTCCATCGGTGCTCGGCTGAGTGAAGACGACTCAAGGTAGGATGATCTTCAGGGGGGGTAGAGTTAGGTTTATTTAAGGGGGGTTTGGGTTAGATTAGGGGTATGTGGGTGGTGGGTTTTAATGTTGGGGGGGTTGTATTTTTCTTTTACAGGCAAAAGAGCTGTTTATTTGTGGCATGCCCCACAAAGGCCCTTTTAAGGGCTGGTAAGGCAAAAGAGCTGTTTACTTTTTAATGTAGAATAGGGTAGGGATTTTTTTATTTTGGGGGGCTTTGTTATTTTATTAGGGGGCTTAGATTAGGTGTAAGTAGCTTAAAATTGTTGTAATATTTTTTAAATGTTTGTAACTTATTTTTTTTATTTTTTGTAACTTAGCTTTTTTTATTTTTTGTACTTTAGTTAGCTTATTGAATTGTATTTAATTGTAGTTATTTGTAGGTAATTAATTTAATTAATTTAATGATAGTGTAGTGTTAGGTTTAATTGTAACTTAGGTTAGGATTTATTTTACAGGTAATTTTGTATTTCTTTTAGCTAGGTAGTTATTAAATAGTTAATAACTATTTAATAACTATTCTAACTAGCTAAAATAAATACAAAGTTACCTGTAAAATAAATATAAATCCTAAAATAGCTACAATGTAATTATTAATTACATTGTAGCTATCTTAGGGTTTATTTTACAGGTAAGTATTTAGTTTTAAATAGGAATAATTTATTAAAGTATAGTGTAGTGTTAGGTGTAATTGTAACTTAGGTTAGTTTTTATTTTACAGGTAAATTTCTCTTTATTTTAACTAGGTAGCTATTAAATAGTTAATAACTATTTAATAGCTATTGTACCTAGTTAAAATAAATTGAAAGTTGCCTGTAAAATAAAAATAAATCCTAAGATAGCTACAGTATAATTATTATTTATATTGTAGCTATATTAGGGTTTATTTTAAAGGTATGTATTTAGTTTTAAATAGGATTCATTTAGTTAATAAGATAAATATTATTTAGATGTATTTAATTAATATTTAAGTTAGGGGGTGTTAGGGTTAGTGTTAGACTTAGGTTTAGGGGTTAATAATTTTATTAGAGTTGCGGCGGTGTAGGGGGGGCAGGATAGGGGTTAATAATTTTATTATACGTGGTGACGATGTAGGGGGGGCAGATTAGGGGTTAATAAGTTTAAGATAGGTTGCGGCGGGGTCCGAGAGGAGCGGTTTAGGGGTTAAACTATTTATTTATTTGCGGCGGGGTCCGGGATCGGCAGGATAGGGGTTAATAAATTTATTCTAGGTGGCGGCGGGGGGCAGGATAGGGGTTACTAGGTATAATGTAGGTGGCGGCGGTGTCCGGGAGCGGCGGTTTAGGGGTTAATACATTTATAAGAGTTGCGGCGGGGTCTAGGAGCAGCGGTTTAGGGGTTAATACATTTATAAGAGTTGTGGCGGGGTCTAGGAGCGGCGGTTTAGGGGTTAATACATTTATAAGAGTTGCGGCGGGGTCTAGGAGCGGCGGTTTAGGGGTTAATACATTTATAAGAGATGCGGCGGGGTCTAGGAGCGGTGGTTTAGGGGTTAGTAACTTTATTTAGTTGCGGGGGGCTCCGGGGGCGCCGGTATAGGGTGTAGAACAGTGTAGTTAGTGTGGGTGCTTAGTGACAGGGGTATCAATAAAGCTGTGAAAAAGCCGAAGAGCAGCGAGATCGGATGAGTGATAACTCTCACAGTCCGCTGCTCATCGCCCCATACTTGGTGCGCGGCTTTTTGACAGCTTTTTTGATAACTTAGGCGAACGTATTCAGGTCCGCGGCGGCGATGGTAGGCGAGCTTAGGCGGGCGTATTGGACCGGCGAAGGCAGGTAAAGTAGACAGCTTCATAACTACCCCCCAAAGTCACAATTTTGAGAACTAAAACTACAAGACCAAGAATATGTGATAATATAAGATACAGTAATTGCCAAAATAATCTTACAGAAACCTCTGGGATAGCACGGCATTGTGAATGGATTAATAGAATTAATTTACCATTTTTTTTTTAACATAACAGCCATGAATATACAGCCTCATGCTACATAACTAAAAATGAATCTATATTTCAGCATGAATATATTTTCTTCATAAATGGAAAGAGTCCACTGCTGCATTCATTACTTTTGGGAATGCAGAACCTGGCCACCAGGAGGAGACAAAGACACAGCAGCCAAAGGCTTAAATACCCCTTCCACTTCCCTCATCCCCCAGTCATTCTTTGCCTTTCGTCCCAGGAGGTTGGCAGAGAAGTGTCAGAAGTATTCGATAGTCTCTTATGGAGGGTAGTACTCTTCGGCATGGGACTGGAGTTTTAAGTAATCCTGTTAGTCTCTCAGTGAGAGCATAGGTGAAAGAGAGAGTCCGGAGATGCAGGGAGAGTCTTACTTCGAAACCATCCCGACTCATATTAACAGCTCCACAAGCAATCAGCGTTGATGAGTTTTGCTGCCTGCTTCTTCTCTCAAGTCCATGGCAGAGGCGATGCTACTATCTGTCACACTTGAAGGGCTGTGTTCCTGTTCCACAGCGTAGATTCTGGTAAGAATGTTTAATTTTACTTTCGTCATGATTGTACTGCAATATAAATGTTTTCCTCAGAGGCTACCTCCTTTCGGGACTAACTATAACTCAGGGTCTCAGTGAGACTCCTTTTGTGTCTTGGAATAAAGGGTTAATATCTCCTGGGGGGGGTTATTGAACAGGATTTTTTTTAATCATGTTTGTTATGTGATTCGACTTGATTATGTGTGGTGTTACTTAGGCTCATGGCTTGTGGAACATAACGGCCTTGGAAGTGACGTGGTTTTACGGTCGGGCACGCTTTTTCTGAACTGTACGGTTCACCTATTGACCGGGCATGGTTAATTTTTGGCTCTCCATTTCCGCATTCCTGACCATGTGGCAACGGAAAAATTCTGGTCTGCTGGTGTCTGGTTAATAGGAGGTGGTGAGTGCCCTAGCCATTGTGGGTGTCAGGTCCGTTTTTCTATTCAATACCCAGTTATGGAGGATTTTGATATTGTGGAGACGGAAGTCTCTAGTTCAGATTCTGCTTCTTGCGACGAATACGAATTGGCCCGGATGATACATGTCTATCAGTTATGTTCTCAATGCCGTTTTAGAGTGCTCAATTCCTCGGGATCGGGGAATCAAAGTGCCACTGAGCCATCTGTCTCTGGGGGTTCTGTTCCTCGAATGGTGAGTTCCCTACCACCATCTCTTACTACGCATGCAGGTAACACAGACTTTGCTTATCCTTCTCTGGAAGGTGGCTTGTTCCCTCCGGAGGTTATGGCATGGTTCCGCATGTCCATAATTATGGCGCTGGCGCATCTGCAACTCCCAGAAGTGTGCTTACGATATTGTACGTGTTCTGTTAACCGGGGCTCCTCAGGCGTAGGATGGCCTGGTCCTGTTCAGCTCTCTGGCAGAATGACTGTCCCTGAGGCTTCAGGGGGTCAACCTTCGGGGCAGGGTCATCTTTTGCTCCAGCGAAGGTATGCTGTGCCTTTCGTTATAGACTGGTGCACCTTCGTGTCCTACTGAGGCACGTTTTGGTGTTGTTGGAGGATCCCATCCTTAATGGACCTGGGAATTCTCAGTCTTTTTCTTTGAATGGCTTGCAGAATTAGATATAAGAGGATGATGTATTCTTCTTATAGTCTTGTTTATTGAGTATCCTTTTCCTGTTCTGAGCTTGGAAGAACAGGATCCCTGTTGGGCTGGTCCTGCGGGTGTGTCTTTTCTTCTTGGGCGATAAACGACTGGTTGCCTTAGCCTTTCTTTTAATCCAGTTAGGATGATTTTTTATTTGGTTTGAGCTCAGGTTTATTATGTATTTCCTTCGAGGATTTTTTTTTCCTGTAATATATACTCGATTTTTGATCGCACTGTTTACTTCTACGAAAGTTTGTTCTAATGTGAGGACATGTTTAGTCCTATGTTTGTCTGTTTATATCTCCATATCTGGGGGTGACTATATGCGGCCTTGGCAGTAATGACCCTTGGTTTCAGGCTGGTCCTGATTGGGTTCAGATCCTTTTGTCTTGCGGCCTTTTTCAGACAAGTGGCGCCTGTTCTGCCTGGCTGGTCCGGTTAGGGCGCCGAGTGCTTCACATTATTATTTGTGTTATTTCTTGTTTTATTTTACAAGTTTCAATTAAGCATTCTGAGAGGACCTGAGGGTCAGTGAGGCATGGGGGATTGGTTCAGCTGCGACTCACTCAGTTGTTTCCGCTATTTCATCGGGATTTAGAGTGTTTCCTTCCCCGCATGGGTTGGAGGTTTGGAGGTCTTAGGGCCTCCTTGCCGCCGGTTCCTGGTGGTTTTGCCCTTCAGGGGCTCTTGGAATTGTCCTTTTTGGTCTTGTTCCTTTTGAAGTTCTCTTCCTTCGGGTCGAGATTTCTGGACTTTGTCCATTTCTCCTTAGCGGTTTTGACCGCCTTATGGGGAGGGCAATGTGGCTTTTTCCTACTTTTGGGAGTTTGTTGTTTCCCTATCAGGGACGTTAGGCTGTGTTGTCTCCTTCCCCGAGCTTCGCTTAGGGTTTTTTTCTACCGGGATTTGGGATGCTCTGCATTCTTTTTCCTTGGGTGTGGTCCTCTGGTTACATACTCTGAGGAAGATAGGGAGACTAACCTTTATTCTACTTGCTCTTTGGGTGACTTGGTCCTCGATGTTCTCCCTTGGTTAATAGAGTCTTGGCACGCCTCTGTCATGCCCTTGCTCCTTTTTGGAGTGTCGGACTCCTGTTAGGGATGTTCTCTTATGAGTGAGTCTTGTTCCCATTCTCCGGGTTAGTCTGGTTATTCCCCTGTGAGGTCTGATTCTTCAGACAGGGTATTTGTGTTCCCTGGGGTGTTATTTTGTTCTAAACAATTCTGGGGCCTGAACCTATAGTTTTTGTTTAGGATCATTCTGGATGTCAGGAGCCTTAGATCCTGTAGCTGGTTCGGGATGATCCATTTTTCCGGGGAACATAGACTATGGCCTAAGAACTGTCTTTTTGAGCCTGTTAGCAGCTTGGCCAGGTTTTCTGTGTGCTCCTTATGGCTTGCCTTGTCTTTTGAACGATGTATGCTTCCCTTCAGGGGGAGTTCTTTCTGTGTTCATCAGGACGTCTGGATGATTTCCATTCAGCTTTTGTTTTCATCAGACTTTGGCTCATGTCTTGTGAGCATGTGTGCTGTTTTTATATATGCTCTTCCCTTTGGGGGCGTAGTTTGTTCTCCTATGGAGGTTTTTTTTCCTCTCTCTGGAGGGTCGTTGTCCTGTCCTGTGTGCAGGAGGTTGGAACAGGTGTTTTTATCCTGTAAAGGTGTGACATATACCCCTTTAAGGGGAGGTTCCTTCTTCTCAGGTGACCTATAAATTGTGCTGGATACTTCATATCAATGCTTGGTATTGAAGTATCCAGCCGTGGTTAAACTACTACATTTTTACTTCCCTGCTTGAATTTACTAGGACTCATCCTCCTGTTCTATATCTCCATTCTCTCTCTCTGGAGATTCATCCTACCTGGGTATTTGAGAACTTATTACCCGAAGTTGTCATCCTAAGAACGTAGCCGCTTGCATCTAACAGCTAACAGCTGCTCCTACCTCTCAGCGGAATCTTCCGACGCTGACCGGGTGACGTCACTCCAACGTGCCGCAGGACTCAGCATTCACTCAGCTGTTGCTTTCACCTTGTCATCCAGGCGAGCAGGGTAAGCTTGTGTCCTTGTTATTCGCTCCACTTTTATTCCTCTACAAACACCTTACTATACCGGATCTTTGCCTAATCTACCTACAATCCAGTAAGCTGTTATTTTTTCTCCAGCATGATATTACACTTCTCTTATTTCTGGGTTTTACTGCAGTTCGCCTATTTTTTACTTACAAAGTTGCGTTTGTACTTTCAAATTGCCAGATATTCACTTGGCAATATAATTTGGAAAACGAACCAGCTTCTCACATAAAAATTCATATAGAGCTATAGGTACTGTTTCAGAAGTAACTAATACCTATAGCTCTGCATGAAACACACCCTAACTTTCTTAAAGGGATATAATTCCCTGATAATTTGTTTATTTTTTCACAAACTACTCAGGACACTTAAATTACAAACCTTTAAGACTGTTACAATTATCTAACATTTTAAAAACATATTACAGAATACCAAGCATAAAAAGAATTTCCAGCTGCACATCGTCAACAAAATGAATCCTGGGGATATAAACGCCCACTTTATGGACTTATCTAATAGAGTTGACCAGTTAAGCCAGGGTTTAAGGGAGCTTCAGGTTGAAAACCTCACTCTCAGAAATATCATTAAGGAAGGTTTAAGTGTAGCTAAGCCTCATGATAACAGCACTCCAGACCCCCCAATTTCACCACCTTAAAAAAATTTTGGGGATAGAAAAACTTATAGGCAGTTTCATAATGCCTGTAAATTATTCCTCACATTAAAACCAAAAACCTTTCCAAATGATTGTATAAAAGTGCTCACTGTTATTTCATTTTTAAGAGGTGAGCCTAGACTTTGGGCGGATATGTTTTTGGAGAATGATGACCCTATTTTAAATTCAATTGATGATTTCTTTAAGGCAATGTCAGAATTGTATGAAGATCCCAACAGGCAGCTTACTGCAGACACTAAACTGCGAAATTTAAAGCAACATAAGAGGCCTGTAGAGGAATACATTTCTGAATTTAAAATTTGGCAAAGGGATTCCCAATGGAACCAGATTTCATTAAAAAACCAATTTAGGATTGGGTTATCTGAAATTATTAAGGATGAGTTGGCCAGATTAGACATTCCTGAAACTTTAGAAGCACTCATGTCTCTTACTATTAAAATAGATAGAAGATTCAGGGAAAGGAAACAGGAAAGGTATACCCCTGACCCTAGTCTGAAAACTTCCTCCCTAAAATCTAATGTAACATCTACTAAGAGTCAGGAAGACGCTATGGAAATAGGTTTCATTAAAGGGCCGCTCTCCCCCGAAGAAAAGGTTCGCAGGAAAGAATTGGGACTTTGCCTTTACTGCGCATCCAAGGATCACACAGTGTCTGATTGTCCCTCTTTAAAGAAACAGAAAATGGGTAAGCTTTCACCCTTATGTCATGTTGTTTCCTTAAATACTCAAAATCCTACATATTTTCTGATTACTATCTCTTTACAGTGGGGACAAAATCGTCACAGTCTTAAGGCCGTTTTGGATTCAGGAGCTTTTGCAAGCTATATTGATATAATTCTTGTCAAAGAAAATAAAATACACATTATTGCAAAGAAAAAACCTGTTGTTGTATGTCTCATAAATGGTAAACAGTTAGATTCTGGTCCAATCACCCACCAGACAGTTCCTCTGTTAACTACTGTACATGACACACATCAAGAATTTATTTCATTTGATATTATTCAATCTCCAATTTTTCTTGTTGTATTAGGCCTCCATTGGTTAAATAAACATCAACCCCTAGTGCATTGGGCAAGAAAAAAATTGGAATTTAACTCTCAGTACTGTTTATCAACATGTTTCCCAATCCAACCTCTACTATCCATATCAGAACAAAATATTCCCCCTGTCTATTCAGACTTTTCACAAGTGTTTGATAAACAGGAAGCGGAAACTCTGCCGCCTCACCGGGATTATGATTGTCCTATTGATCTGATCCCTGGTTCAAAAGTCACATTTGGTCACATATTCCCGCTCTCAAAACCTGAGCTTGACACCTTAAAAGACTATATTAACGAGAATCTTAGAAAAGGGTTCATTAGACCCTCTACCTCCCCTGCTGGGGCAGGAATATTTTTTGTTACAAATAAGGATAAAACCATTCGACCAATTGTTGATACCCACTCCCACTCATCCCAGAACTAATTGAGAGGTTACAAGGTTCATCAATCTATACTAAACTTGACCTAAGGGGAGCTTATAACCTTATACGCATACGTTCTGGGGATGAGTGGTTGACTGCCTTCCGTACTAGATACGGTCTCTTTGAATACACAGTGATGGGTTGTGTAATGCCCCCGCCACATTCCAAAGGTTCATAAATGATGTATTCCGAGATCTTCTTGACACATTCTTAGTTATATATTTGGATGATATACTAATTTTCTCAACTAATGAAGTGGATCATGTAAAACATGTTCGGTTGGTACTTTCAAGGTTAATGGCACATAATTTATATGTTAAACCTGAAAAGTGCATTTTCCATTCCCCTGAAATTACATTTCTTGGTTACCATATATCATCAAAGGGCATTTTTATGGAAAGAAATAAAATCCAAACAATTCTTGATTGGCCCATACCAAATACTAGAAAGCAAGTCTAAAAGTTTTTAGGGTTTTCAAACTTTTACAGAAAGTTTATAAATAATTTTTCTGCAATAGCTAAACCCCTTACCAACCCAACGAAAACTGATGTTCCATTTAAATGGAGTATTAGTGCTAATGAATCTTTCAACATATTAAAAAAAGCCTTCACCACTGCTCCCATATTAGCGTATCCTAATCCACAAATTCAATACATTCTAGAGGTTGATGCCTCATTTTATGCTATTGGTGCTGTACTGTCCCAAAAGGATCCAGACACTAACATAATCCACCCCATAGCCTATTTTTCACGGGTTCTCACCTCATCAGAAATAAACTATAATATAGGTGAAAAAGAGCTTCTGGCTGTCAAAAGTTCACTTGAAAACTGGAGGCATTTACTTGAAGGTACTTCAGAACCTATTATAATATTTACTGATCACCGTAACCTTGAGTTTTTAAAAACCTTCCGCACCTTAACCTCCAGACAAGTAAGATGGAGCTTGTTTTTCTCTAGGTTTCATTACATCATCACTTATAGTTCAGCACTAAAAAACACTAAGGCTGATATTTTATCCAGATTACCGAATGTGCCAAATACAATCCAAACTTGTAAACCACTTGTTCCCTTAAAAAATATAATAGGAACCCTAGCTATATCAACTGATATGCTAAAAAGAAAACAAATCTCAGATGATACCAAAACTCAATATAGTTTACATAAGGAGGAAAATGGGTTGTATTACCATGAAACCAAACTTTATGTTCCCCCTAGTCTCAGAGATCAAGTCCTAGCTGCTTGTCATGATTCGCCGCTATCAGGACATCCTGGTATGAATAAATTCTCTGAATTGATTAAGAGATCTTACTGGTGGCCACATATTGACCAAGATGTTAAACAATACGTGGAGTCCTGTTTAGAATGTACTACCTGTAAAACAGATAGGAAAAAACCCACAGGGTTTTTACTCTCTTTACCAGTCCCAGAGAGACCTTGGCAAGACATAGCAATAGACTATATCGTGGATCTTCCTATATCTGATAGAAATAATACTATAGTAGTCATTGTTGATCTTTTTTCTAAAATGGCACATTTCGTGCCTTATCAGAAACTTCCAACCTCTTTCGAAACTGTTCAGATATTGATACAACATGTTATAAGATTACATGGAGTCCCAAATTCAATAACTTCCGACAGAGGTTCACAATTCACCTCTAGGTTGTGGAGACAACTTTGCAAGTTACTTAAGATTGATCAACGGTTGTCAACTGCTTTCCACCCTCAGACCAATGGTCAAACGGAACGCACTAATCATTGGTTGGAGGAATATTTGAGATGCTATACCACCCAACACCATAATAACTGGACTAATTTGCTTCCCCTTGCTGAATTTGCCCACAATAACACCTATCATGCCACTCTCAGAACCACCCCTTTCTTCGCTAACTACGGTTTCCATCTGTCATTCCATTTACACCCTCAAGTTGATACAGACTGTCCATTCGTGAATGACCTCACCAACACTATGGTAGAGACTTTTTCCCTACTTTCTGAGAACATCAAAGCTGCCCAACAAAGGCAAAAACGATATTATGACCTGAGACGTCGTTCCCCCCCTGCCTATGCTATTGGAGACCTTGTCTGGCTCTCAACAAGGAATTTACGCCTCACTGTACCTAGCAACAAGTTTAATAAATTCTTTATTGGACCTTTTCCTATTATTAAAATAGTAAATGAGAATGCTGTCACTCTTGATTTGCCCCCAACATTAAGAGTTCACGCCACATTTCATGTCTCCTTACTTAAACCCTATAAAGCACTTCGCAATCCCGTTGGATCTTCAACTCCTGATTTACCGCTCGTTCCGGAAGTGGAGTACGAAGTGGAGTCGATTCTTGACTCAAGGAAAGTGTCTGGTCATCTACAGTATTTGGTGCACTGGAAGGGTTACCCCTCTGAGGAGGACTCCTGAAAACCATCTGCCAATCTTTCAGCTCCTAGGTTGGTGTCACTCTTTCACCGGAGATGCCCGGACCGACCGAGACCTTGAACCTGGAGTGGTTCCTTGAGGGGGGAGTCCTGTGACATATACCCCTTTAAGGGGAGGTTCCTTCTTCTCAGGTGACCTATAAATTGTGCTGGATACTTCATATCAATGCTTGGTATTAAAGTATCCAGCCGTGGTTAAACTACTACATTTTTACTTCCCTGCTTGAATTTACTAGGATTCATCCTCCTGTTCTATATCTCCATTCTCTCTCTCTGGAGATTCATCCTACCTGGGTATTTGAGAACTTATCACCCGAAGTCGTCATCCTAAGAACGTAGCCGCTTGCATCTAACAGCTAACAGCTGCTCCTACCTCTCAGCGGAATCTTCCGACGCTGACCGGGTGACGTCACTCCAACGTGCCGCAGGACTCAGCGTTCACACTCGCTTCAGCTGTTGCTTTCACCTTGTCATCCAGACGAGCAGGGTAAGCTTGTGTCCTTGTTATTCGCTCCACTGTTATTCCTCTACAAACACCTTACTATACTGGATCTTTGCCTAATCTACCTGCAATCCAGTAAGCTGTTATTTTTTCTCCAGCATGATATTACGCTTCTCTCATTTCTGGGTTTTACTGCAGTTCGCCTATTTTTTACTTACAAAGTTGCGTTTGTACTTTCAAATTGCCAGATATTCACTTGGCAATATAATTTGGAAAACGAACCAGCTTCTCACATAAAAATTCATATAGAGCTATAGGTACTGTTTCAGAAGTAACTAATACCTATAGCTCTGCATGAAACACACCCTAACTTTCTTAAAGGGATATAATTCCCTGACAATTTGTTTATTTTTTCACAAACTACTCAGGATTTAAATTACAAACCTTTAAGACTGTTACAATTATCTAACATTTTAAAAACATATTACAAAAGGAGAGCAGTCTGCTCTTCTGGGGTTGTTCTGTTCCATCTGTGGAGATGAAGTCTTCATGTTAAGACTGTCATAGAGGGTTGTGCTAGGTCTTCATTGGGATCTATTGCTTTTTTTCTATGTTCATCTCCTTATGAGTTTCTCCCTGGGAATACCTGTTTTGAAGGAACTTTTTGGGTTAGCTCCTGAGCTCTGTTGGGGTGGCCGAGTTCACCCCATTCCGTCCTTCCCTGGGGGCTGGTGATTGGGGTCTTTTCTTTTCCCCTGCTTTTCAGACCTGCCTGTACCTTGAGGTTCTGTGCTTTCTCCGTGTTCAAGAGAAGGACTGGCAGCTTTTGGATAGCCGATGATGTGCCCATTCATTACTTTTGGGAAAACAATACCCAAGCTATAGAGGACACTGAATGCTAAAACGGGAGGGTACAAAAGGCGGCCCATTCTGAGGGCACCAGGCCTACAATTCCTACCCACAAAATCCCTGCTTCATCCGAAGCCAAGGAAACTTTGAAAAAGGAAAAGGCCCTAAAGACACTGACCCGCAGATGGACTCTTTCCATTTATGAAGAAAAACTTAAATTATGCTTACCTGATCATTTTCTTTTCTTCAGATGGAAAAAGTCCACAGCTCCCCGCCCGTTTTCTGTGGGGCGTCCGTTATTTTTATTCTTCTGGCACCTTTTCACCCTGTTATTTCTTCTACTGTTCCTTGTTCCTCTGCAGAATGATTGGGGGATGAGGGAAGTGGGAGGGGTATTTTGGCTGGGGTGTCTTTGCCTCCTCCTGGTGACCAGGTTCTGAAATCCCAAAAGTAATGAATGCAGCTGTGGACTCTTTCTATCTGAAGAAAAGAAAATGATCAGGTAAGCATAATTTAAGTTATTTGTATCCACCCTGGTTTGACACAATCTGTCCTTCATAAAGGCAAGTCAACTCCTACTAAAGATACATTGGTGAAAATGAATTCCTGAATATTATCCCTTAATATTTTTTTTAATAATTTTCCTACCACAGATGTTAAAGGGACAGTAAGGTCATAATTAGACATTCATGATTTAGACAAAGCATTACATTTTAAATAACTTTCCAATTTACTTATATGATTTAATTTGCTTGCTTCTCTTATATTTTGCTGAAATGTTTATCTAGGTAAGCTCAGGAACAGCAAAGAACCAAGGTTCTAGATGCTTATTGGTTTCTGCATATATATACACCGATTGTCATTGGAATGTGTTTAGTTAGAAACCAGTAGTGCATTGCTGCTCCTTCAACAAATGATACCAAGAGAAGAGAATTAAGCAGTAAACTGGAAAGTTGTTTAAAATTGTATGTTCTACCTAAATCATGAACACATTTTTTTGGGTTTCATGTTCCTTTAAGCTCACAGGTCTGTGATATACTAGCAGGGCATTTGATCCCTCTGTAAATATGGGCACCACATCTGTTTTACGACTTTAATATAAATGCACAAAAAAAGAAAAAAAGACTCATATAGCAATTTCTTAAAGGGACAGTCTAGTCAAAATTAAACTTTCATTATTCAGATATGGCATGCCATTTTAATCAACTTTCCAATTTACTTTTAACATCAAATTTGCTTTTTTCTCTTAGTATTCTTAGTTGAAACTAAACCTAGGCAGACTCATATGCTGATTTCTAAGCCTTTGAGGGCTGCCTCTTATCACATGCTTTCTAAATTCCTTTTCAACACAAAGAGAGTATGGGGCCTATCTATCAAGCTCCGAAAGGAGCTTGACAGCCTGTGTTTCTGGCGAGTCTTCAGACTCGCCAGAAACAGCAGTTATGAAGCAGCGGTCACAAAGACCGCTGCTCCATAACCTGTCCGCCTGCTCTGAGCAGGCGGACAGACATCGCCGGAAATCAACCCAATCGAGTACGATCGGGTTGATTGACACCTCCTTGCTGGCGGCCTATTGGACGCGAGTCTGCAGGGGGCGGCGTTGCACCAGCAGCTCTTTTGAGCTGCTGGTGCAATACTGAATACGGAGATCGTATTGCTCTTCGTATTCAGGGAGGTCTGGCGGACCTGACCCGAACTGTCGGATCAGGTCCGCCAGACCTTGTTAAATAGAGGCCTAAACGTACACGTGGGCCATATAGATAACACTGTGTTCAGGCACAGGGGGTTATTTAAGATTTAGCAGAAAACAATGTTAAATTTAAGACAATAGATAATAAACAGTCACAGTCATGTGATCAGGGGGCTGGAAGAAGGTTCCTAGATACAAGGTGATTACAGAGGTAAAAAGTACATTAATATAACTGTGTTGGTTGTGCAAAACTGGGGAATGGGTAATAAAGGGATTGTCTATCTTTTAAAACAATAACAATTCTATGGTAGACTGTCCCTTTAAAGGGTACTTATAGTTGAAAAATTACATGTTTTAAGTTGTTTCTCCAATTCCCCAGCTGTGATTGGATCAGCAACAGTTTCCGCTTGGGACCTGTAGTGCTTTACAGATCTCAAGCTGTACTTCTACTATGTGTTTAACCCTTTTGCAGGCTTATTAGTCTTAAATTGACATGCTCTGACAAACTAAAGCATGTCATATTTTGAATATAATGGTCCTTTAAGTAATCAATTGCAATCTGGTCTGCGCTTCTCACCACACACCATGGGTTTTTCAGTGCACTGCATAGAAGTCTATGGGGAGAGGGTTTTAGTGTGGCTGCAGTATCCTCACCTGAGGCTTTTGTACGAGCAAAAACTTTTTAACTAGTAATATGAGTGGTAGAATATGAGCACTATTGTTGTAACTTGATCTGTGTTAGTGCTCAACAGTGCTTATATTTTTGCGCTCCATTTGTAATTTAGCCCAATATAAGGAATTAATGAAGTGCATAGCAGTGCAATAATCCAATCCACTTTTAATGTCTTCAATACCCTCAGTTTGTACTTTTACATTAGCAGCTCCTTAAACCCTTTTACTTTTATGTGATGTCCAAATTCTTGAGTGCTACTCTGCCGTACCCTATACCCAGTGTGCTGCTTCTCTAACATCACCATATGTGGGAATAGTGAAGGGCAGGTGAACAGGAAGAGGTTGAGAAAGCTGAGTCGGGTTAAAGGAGCATTACTGGAGGGTAAAGAGATTAGGGACTTAAGGCAATGGCCTCTATTTATCAAGGTCTGTCGAACCTGATCCGACAGTGCGGATCAGGTCCGACAGACCTCACTGAATACGGCGAGCAATACGCTCGCCGTATTCAGCATTGCACCAGCAGCTCACAAGAACTGCTGGTGCAACGCTGCCCCCTGCAGACTCGCGGCCAATGGGCCACCAGCAGGGGGGTGTCAATCAACCCGATCGTACTCGATCGGGTTGATTTCCGGCGATGTCTGTCCGCCTGCTCAGAGCAGGCGGACAGGTTATGGAGCAGCGGTCTTTGTGATCGCTGCTTCATAACTGCTGTTTCTGGCGAGCCTGCAGGCTCGCCAGAAACACGGGGCATCAAGCTCCATTCTTAGCTTGATAGATAGGCCCCAATGGCTAAATTCAGTGTTTCCTCTTAAATCTCCATCCCAGAACTGACCCTACACCATAGCTAGCTAATTAATTCCCCAGTCCCTACACTTCGTCCTATTTTGTGACACATAAACACATACATCTTTAGCTAGACAGTGCCATAGATAGCTGCTATTCCTTCTCTGCAGAGGGGCACTCATTAATGTTAAGGGGCTGCCATATAAAGGGAAGAATCTTAAGTCATTGCAACCCTTATCAATTCACACATTTAAAAAACAGCTACATCGCATTTGTCTGCAGTAAATTCAGTTTATTGCGTAGAACACCTAATTATCAAGCATAAAAAAAATGAAGTTAGAGAAAATGTCTCTAAAAATGATTGCAAAAGTTGAATAGAAAGCATATTATTATTATTATTATTATTGGTTATTTGTAGAGCGCCAACAGATTGCGCAGCGATATAAACAAAGTATACAGCATACAGATTTAATTTAACCCTGACATGTTACTAAAGATCAAAGTCTGTATTGTGGAAATTAATATACATAAAACACATTATACATAAGGTTGCTCAGTATTAAACAAGACAGTTCGGTATTTTAAATGGCTGTCCAGTAAAATACACATAAACAATCTGGACACTTATCTGATTTGATAGGGACATATAGCTGTCAGTGGGTTCAGGGCTATATGTTAGATGGCGGACCTGATCCGACAGTGCAGATCAGTTCCGCCAGACTTCGCTGAATATGGCGAGCAATACGCTCGCCATATTCAGCATTGCACCAGCAGCTCACAAGAGCTGCTGGTGTAACGCCGCCCCTGCTTACTCGCGGCCAATCGGTCCGCCAGACCTCCCTGAATACGAAGAGCAATACGATCTCCGTATTCAGTATTGCACCAGCAGCTCAAAAGAGCTGCTGGTGCAACGCCGCCCCCTGCAGACTCGCGTCCAATAGGCCGCCAGCAAGGGGGTGTCAATCAACCCGATCGTACTCGATCGGGGTGATTTGCGGCGATGTCTGTCCGCCTGCTCAGAGCAGGCGGACAGGTTATGGAGCAGCGGTCTTTGTGACCGCTGCTTCATAACTGCTGTTTCTGGCGAGCCTGCAGGCTCGCCAGAAACACGGGGCATCAAGCTCCATACGGAACTTGATACATATGCCCCAATGGGTTCTAATCTGATGTTGGCCTAACTTCCTCTAACCTTATCACATATATATTAGTTGCTCAGTAGCTGATGGAACCACATATTCATGGTTGTCTCCAGATTACTTAAAGGGATATGAAACCCACACATTTTCATTTATGATTTAGATAGAGCATGCCATGTTTTTTTTCAATTTTCTAATTTACTTCTTTGTTTTCTTTTGTTGAAAAGCAGGGACGTAAGCTCAGGAGCGTGCACGTGTCCGGAGCACTATATGGCATCAGTTTTACAAAAATGTTATCCATTTGCAAGAGCACTATATGGCAGCACTATTTCCTGCCATGTAATGCTTCAGACGCCTACCTAGGTATCTCTTCAACACAGAATATCATGGGAACAAAGCACATTTTATAATAGAAGTAAATTGGAAACTTTTTTTTTTTTAAATTGTGCTCTCTGTCTGAAACACAATTTTTTTTTGGAGGGGTTCATATCCCTTTAAATGAACAGTGTACGATTCAATTTTCTCTACTTTAATGTGTTCCCAATTAACCATTTTACCTGCTGAAATGTGTTAGATTTCTTTACAGTAACTCCTTTGTCTTGATTTTGTCTACTGAAACCACCAGCCAAATTGAAGATTTCAGTAGTGCAGTAATAGCTACAGAAAATCTATATAAACAAGAAGCAGATGAAGATGCCTTAAACTACACTGCAAGCAGGAGATTATGGGGCCTATTTATCATGGTGCGAGCGGACAGGATCCGATGTTGTGGATCATCTCCGCTGCACATCGATAAATGCCGACAGCATACGCTGTCAGCATTTATCATTACACCAGTAGTTCTGGTGAACTGCTGGAGCAATGCCGCCCCCTACAGTTTTGCGGCAGCTAGCAGGGGGTGTCAATCAACCCGATCGTATTCGATCAGGTTGATTTCTGTCCGCCGCCTCAGAGCAGGCGAACAGGTTATGGAGCAGCGGTCTTTATATGGAGCTTGATAAATATGCCCCTATATTGTCAAAAATACATTGCAGAAGCGAGTACTGACACTTACTAGCATTCTGCAATAGCGTGGTCCATGGGCATCCACAGTTTTTTTTTCGGGGGGGGGGGGCAAAAAAAGTGAAATATGCACAGACAATAAACACACACATCATAAAATGAATGTCTTTATTCAGACTCCTAACTTATAAATTATAATAGAAGGAGCATACAGTTGTATTTCTTATTTAGTGCTTTTTTTTTATTATCTGTAACATTATACAGTTGTAAAAAAAACATAACTGCAATTAGAGGGACATGAAACCCAAATGTGTTCTTTCATGATTCAGAAAGAGCATGCAATTTTAAATAACTTTCCAATTTATCTCTAATTATCTAATTTATTTCATTCTCTTTGTATCCTTTGTTTAAAAACATACCTAAGTAGACTCTGAATCTGCTGATTGGTGGCTGCATATATTTGCCTCTTGTCTATGGTTTTCAGCTAGCTTCCAGTAGTACAGGAGAGGCATGGGACCTCATGTAAAATTTCCTGCCTTCCAGTTCCAGGAAGCTCACACCACATCACTGTACAATGTATGCTGGGTATTAGAGTCCAAAACTGCATACACATGTTACTGAGAGGAAAATAGTGAACGACAAATACCAGAATGTTATGAAACTCCCAGAATACTGTTCTTCTTCCTCTAAAACTGAGCTAGAATCAGGAGAATGTAAAGGAAAAATAATGAACTTTCAGTTGCCTTTTCTCTTGCAAGGTGTATCCAGTCCACGGATTCATCCTTTACTTGTGGGATATTCTCATTCCCTACAGGAAGTGGCAAAGAGAGCACACAGCAGAGCTGTCCATATAGCTCCCCCTCTAGCTCCACCCCTCAGTCATTCTCTTTGCCGGCTCTAAGCACTAGGGTCTCTCTACGGGAGGGTAAAGTGAATGTGGTGTTAGAATTGTAGTTTTATATCTTCAATCAAAAGTTTGTTATTTTTAAATGGTACCGGTTTGTACTATTTACTCTCTAGCAGAAAAGTGATGAAGATTTCTGCTGAGAGGAAAATGATTTTAGCATGTTGTAACTAAAATCCACTGCTGTTCCCACACAGGACTGAGGAGTACCAGAAAACTTCAGTTGGGGGGAACAGTTTGCAGGCTTGACTGCAATGAGGTATATTCAGTCATTTATTTCTAGACAAGACTGAGATAATGCTAGAAAACTGACAAGATCCCCATGTGGGGAGGGTAAGCTATGTTCTGAGACTTAGTAAAGAATTGAATGCTTACGTAACAGGGCTAATGAGGCTGGTTGACACTAATTCAGGGCAATCGATTATTTATTTAAGAAATACTCGTTGGAGACACTTTTTAAAGCACTTTGGAGTGTTTTCTGGGGTTATTATCCACATGGCTTAAATTTAGTCACTCAGAAGTGATTTTTGTAGGCCTCACAACTCCGGAGTGGAGTGGGAGGGGCCTAATTTTGCGCCTCAGATGCGCAGTTAGAATTGAAAGACAGTTCATGCTGCTTCCCATGGAGGGTCCAGCTGCTGATTGAGGGCCTAAAAGAAGCTTTTTTCCCCCAAAACTGATCCCTAAGGGCAGGTAGGGCCACAGCAGTAAGCTGTGGCAAGGTGCTGTAGTTGTTTAACCGGTTGCTGGCTTTAGGCTGCTCCGGTTTGGGCATTAAGGGGTTAATCGTTCTGCAACTGGTGTGCAATCATATTAAAGCCTTAGGTACATACTGTGAAAATTTCAAAAGGATTGCTGCATTTTTCACTGTTTTGTAAAATTGTGTGCTCTTTTTATTTCTTAAAGGCACAGTAACGTTTTTTCAAATTGTGTTTTTAATTTGATTAAAGTGTTTTCCAAGCCTGCTTGTGTATGCTACTAGTCTGTTAAACATGTCTGACACTAAGGAAAATCCTTGTTCAATGTGTTTAGAAGCCATGGTGGAACCCCCTCTCAGAATGTGTCCCAATTGCACTAATATGTCTATACACTTTAAAGATCATATTGTTGCACTTAAAAGTGTGGCCCTAGATGATTCTCAGACTGAAGGTAATGAGGATAGTCCGTCTACCTCTCCCCATGTGTCACAACCAGTTACGCCCGCGCAAGCGATGCCTAGTACATCTAGTGCGTCTGCCCCTATTACATTGCAACAACTAGCGACAGTCATGGATAATTCCCTTGCGGCCTTTCTATCCAAACTGCCAGTTTTCCCTGCAAAGCGCGATAGCTCTGTTTTAAGAACAGATTATGAGCAGTCTGAAGCTTTGGTAGCCTTATCTGATGTGCCCTCACAACACTCTGAAGTGGGGGTGAGGGATTTGATGTCTGAGGGAGAAATTTCAGATTCAGGAAAGGTTTCTCATCAGGCAGAGTCAGATTCATTAGCGTTTAAATTTAAATTGGAACACCTCCGCGTATTGCTCAGGGAGGTATTAGCTACTCTGGATGATTGTGACCCTATGGTGGTCCCAGAGAAGTTGTATAAAATGGACAAGTACCTAGAGGTCCCTGTATACACTGATGCGTTTCCGATCCCTAAGAGGGTTGCGGATGTTGTTACTAGGGAGTGGGATAGACCAGGTGTCCCTTTTGTCCCCCCCCCCTATTTTTAAGAAAATGTTCCCCATAACTGACCCCAGGCGGGACTCATGGCAGACAGTCCCTAAGGTAGAGGGGGCTGTTTCTTCACTTGCTAAACGCACAACCATACCAATTGAAGACAGTTGTGCTTTTAAAGATCCTATGGATAAAAAATTTGAAGGTTTACTTAGAAAATTTTTGTTCAACAAGGTTTTCTTCTCCAACCTATTGCCTGCATTATTCCTGTAACTACTGCAGCAGCTTTCTGGTTTGAGGCGCTAGAGGAGTCGCTCCAGACGGAGACCTCATATGACGAAATTATGGATAGAATTAAGGCTCTAAAGCTGGCTAATTCTTTTATCACAGATGCCGCTTTGCAATTAGCTAAGTTAGCGGCAAAAAAATCGTCGTCAAAATCCAAATTATTAAATATCCCTTTCAAAGGAAAGACCCTTTTCGGGCCAGAATTGAAAGAAATTATTTCAGAAATCACCGGAGGTAAGGGCCATGCTCTCCCTCAGGACAAGCCTTTCGTAATTTCAGGAGCGGTCCCGCTTCAGCCTCTACAGCTGCAAAGCAAGAGGGTAACGCTTCACAGCCCAAGGCAACCTGGAAGCCTTACCAGGGCTGGAACAAGGGTAAACAGGCCAAAAAGCCTGCAGCTGCTACTAAGACACCATGAAGGGGTAGCCCCCGATCCGGGACCAGATCTAGTAGGGGGCAGACTTTCTCTCTTCGTTCAGGCCTGGGCAAGAGATGTTCACGATCCCTGGGCTTTAGAGATTGTTACCCAGGGATATCTTCTAGAATTCAAGGACTCCCCTCCAAGGGGAAGGTTCCACATTTCTCGTCTGTCTACAGACCAGATAAAGAAAGAGGCGTTCTTACACTGTGTAGAAGATCTACATACAATGGGAGTGATATACCCAGTTCCAATTGCAGAACAAGGACTGGGTTTTTACTCAAACCTGTTTGTGGTTCCCAAAAAAGAAGGAACTTTCAGACCAATCCTGGATCTAAAAATTCTAAACAGATGGAGACCATTCGGACAATCTTACCTATGATCCAGGAAGGTCAATATATGACTACCGTGGATCTAAAGGATGCGTACCTGCATATTCCTATCCACAAAGATCATCATCAGTTCCTCGGGTTCGCTTTTCTAGACAAGCATTACCAGTTCGTGGCTCTTCCATTCGGTTTAGCCACTGCTCCCAGAATTTTCACAAAGGTGCTAGGGTCCCTTCTGGCGGTTTTAAGACCGCGGGGCATAGCAGTGGCGCCTTATTTGGACGACATTTTAATTCAGGCGCCGTCTTTTCACAGAGCCAAGGCTCACACGGAGATTGTATTGGCCTTTCTAAGGTCTCACGGGTGGAAGGTGAACATCAAAAAGAGTTCTCTGTCCCCACTCACAAGGGTTCCCTTCCTAGGAACACTAATAGATTCGGTAGAAATGAAAATATTTCTGACGGAGGTCAGAAAGTTGAAACTTTTTACTACTTGCCAAGTTCTTCATTCCATTCCTCGGCCATCTGTAGCTCAGTGCATGGAGGCAATCGGGTTAATGGTAGCGGCAATGGACATAGTCCCTTTCGCTCGGATACATCTCAGACCACTGCAACTATGCATGCTCAATCAGTGGAATGGGGATTATGCAGATTTGTCTCATCAAATACAGTTGGACCAGGAAATCAGAGTTTCTCTTCTCTGGTGGTTGTCTCAGGATCACCTGTCTCAGGAAATATGTTTCCGCAGACCAGAGTGGATCATTGTAACGACCAACGCCAGTCTGTTAGGCTGGGGTGCAGTCTGGGACTCCCTGAAAGCTCAAGGCTTATGGTCTCGGGAAGAATCTCTTCTCCCGATAAACATTCTGGAACTGAGGGCGATATTCAATGCGCTTCAGGCATGGCCTCAACTAGCTGCGGTCAAATTAATCAGATTTCAGTCGGACAACATCACGACTGTAGCTTACATCAATCATCAGGGGGGAACAAAGATTTCCCTAGCGATGAAGGAAGTAACCAAAATAATCAGATGGGTGGAGGACCACTCCTGCCATCTCTCAGCAATTCATATCCCAGGAGTAGACAACTGGGAGGCAGATTTTCAGAGTCGTCAGACTTTTTACCCGGGGGAGTGGGAACTCCACCCGGAGGTATTTGCCCAGCTGACTCAGCTATGGTGCATTCCAGAGTTGGATCTGATGGCGTCCCGTCAGAACACCAAGCTTCCTCTCTACGGATCCAGGTCCCGGGACCCCAAGGCGGCATTGATAGATGCTCTAGCAGCGCCTTGGTCCTTCAATCTGGCTTATGTTTTCCCACCGTTTCCAAGGGTTACTGATTGCCAGAATCAAGCAGGAGAAGGCGTCAGTGATTTTGATAGCGCCTGCGTGGCCACGCAGGACTTGGTATGCAGACCTAGTGGGCATGTCATCTGCCCCACCATGGACACTGCCAATGAGGCAGGACCTTCTAATACAGGGTCCGTTCAAGCATCCAAATCTAGTTTCTCTACGTCTGACTGCTTGGAGATTGAACGCTTAATTCTATCAAAGCATGGTTTCTCAGTTATAGATACTCTGATTCAGACTAGAAAGCCTGTCACCAGGAAAATCTACCATAAGATATGGCGGAAATATCTTTGTTGGTGTGAATCCAAGGGTTACTCATGGAGTAAGATTAGGATTCCCAGGATATTGTCTTTTCTCCAAGACGGATTGGAGAAAGGATTTTCGGCTAGTTCTTTAAAGGGACAGATATCTGCTCTGTCTATCCTTTTACACAAGCGTCTGGCAGAGGTACCAGACGTTCAAGCGTTTGCACAGGCTTTAGTCAGAATCAAGCCTGTCTATAAACCTGTGACTCCGCCATGGAGTCTAAATCTAGTTCTTTCAGTTCTTCAAGGGGTTCCGTTTGAACCTTTACATTCCATAGATATTAAGTTGTTATCTTGGAAAGTTTTGTTTTTGGTAGCTATCTCTTCTGCTCGAAGTGTCTCAGAATTATCTGCCTTACAGTGTGATTCACCTTACCTGGTGTTCCATGCAGATAAGGTAGCTTTGCGTACTAAACCTGGTTTTCTTCCTAAAGTGGTTTCTAACAAGAATATTAACCAGGAAATTGTTGTTCCTTCTCTGTGTCCCAATCCTTCTTCAAAGAAGGAACGTCTGTTGCACAATCTTGATGTAGTTCGTGCTCTAAAGTTCTATTTGCAAGCAACTAAGGATTTCCGACAAACATCTTCCTTGTTTGTTATCTATTCTGGTAAGAGGAGAGGTCAGAAAGCGACTGCTACCTCTCTTTCCTTTTGGCTGAAAAGCATCATTCGTTTGGCCTATGAGACTGCTGGCCAGCAGCCTCCTGAAAGAATTACTGCTCATTCTACCAGAGCAGTGGCTTCCACATGGGCTTTCAAGAATGAGGCTTCTGTTGAACAGATTTGTAAGGCAGCGACTTGGTCTTCACTGCATACTTTTGCCAAATTTTACAAATTCGATACTTTTGCTTCTTCGGAGGCTATTTTTGGGAGAAAGGTTTTGCAAGCAGTGGTGCCTTCCGTTTAAGGTACCTGTCTTGTTCCCTCCCTTCATCCGTGTCCTAAAGCTTTGGTATTGGTATCCCACAAGTAAAGGATGAATCCGTGGACTGGATACACCTTGCAAAAGAAAACAGAATTTATGCTTACCTGATAAATTACTTTCTCTTGCGGTGTATCCAGTCCACGGCCCGCCCTGGCAATTAAGTCAGGTAAAAATTTTTTGTTTAAACTACAGTCACCACTGCACCCTATGGTTTCTCCTTTTTCTTCCTAACCTTTGGTCGAATGACTGGGGGGTGGAGCTAGAGGGGGAGCTATATGGACAGCTCTGCTGTGTGCTCTCTTTGCCACTTCCTGTAGGGAATGAGAATATCCCACAAGTAAAGGATGAATCCGTGGACTGGATACACCGCAAGAGAAAGTAATTTATCAGGTAAGCATAAATTCTGTTTTTTTCAGCAGTTTGCCCCCCACAAGTGAAACACTTGTATTTTTTTAAAACTTTAATATCTTGAAGGAAAAGAAGCTTTAAAAAAGCTTATTTTTCATCTTTTACACCTAATTAAGCATGCAGTAATGTGTGAGACCTTGCTGACAGCTTCCAACATTGTTTTAACTGTTTGCACGTTCAATAGAAACCGGGAGTAAACTTGTGTTTTTCGGCTTCTATTATTTTCTATGGGCATCATTTTTTTCCGGCTGCTGGTAATGATGGAAAACGTCTGTCACGGATATCAGACAGCTAAGGCTACCCCCAACCCCCCCTACAACCTCACCCCTGTTGTTTCTTAGTGGTTTTGGGCTCCTCAAAGCAACCACCATCTCTGAAAGCAGTTTGTTTGCTTTGTTTTGGCTTGTTTTTGTGTTCAGAGAAGAGTTGGTTTATGACCAGGAAAACCCTCCTAGGCTTGCCGGGCTCCTGGAACTCCCGGTCGGCCGCCTCACAACGGACACCTGCCTAACCCCTCTCAGGCTGGCCAGGCTCCTGGAACTCCCGGTCGGCCACCCTGCCGCCGCTCCACCGGGATCACCGAAACCGCCACCCCTAGGTATTAAAGGGACACTCAGGTTAAATTACATTTTCATGATTCAGATACAGCATGTAATGTTAAACAACTTTCCAATTTACTTCCATTAAAAAAAATGTGCACAGTCTTTTATATTTACAATTTTTGAGTCACCAGATCCTACTGAGCATGTGCAAGAATTCACAGACTATACGTATATGCATTTGTGATTGGCTGATTGCTATCACATGGTACAAGGGGAGTGGAAATAGACATAACTTTGAAATTTGTTATAAAAAAAATCTACTACTCATTTGAAGTTCAGACTAAGTGCTATTGCATTGTCTTGTTATCTTGCATTTGTTGATTATGCAAATCTAATGTGTTGACTGGTCCTTTAAGATTATGTGAGACTGTGGCTCCTATGGAGGTGCCGGGCTGTCTTGAGGGGCGGGAATGGCGGGAAAATTGTGGGATTGTCCTTTGTGTTATCAAAATGAGCTGCGTGTATAAAAGGAGTGCATGTTTTACAATAAAGTTCTTGTTTAACCTGAATGCTAGTCTGTCTAGTTATTTGGGTTGGCTCCAACTAAAATCACTTTCCTGGGCTACATAGCAGCCTGTTCCAGGCAGAGAAAGGATCATCAGGCAGAGCTACCCAGTCTGGGTAGCTGGAGTCTGCCACAGAGTGGGACCCTGGGTACTGATGCTGTTGGACATCAGGGGTGGCTACAGGCTGTGGTCACTTGCCAGCTACATAGCTGCAGTCGGCAGGGAGGAAGCAGGACCCATTTGGCGGAGCTACCCAGTCGGGGTAGCCGGGGTATCCGTCACAACGTCTCATAGGAAACTGGTGATAACTGTAATGGTTTCCAACAGCAGTTTTTTCTTGCCAAAACCCAAATGAGGCTCAATGGAACCAAGCTCATACAGGGTACATAGGCTGTTGCTACGAAGTTAAGGATATATCATTTTTTTTACCCCCTCAAAAATCTTTTTTAAAACTAATACACCCGGGGTAGAAAAGAAACCAATAAAAATAACACATCAGGAACCAAAATTGAAAACTAAATCAACAAACCCCTAACCTACCTAGCATCAGCCATTAATACATTGTTAAAAAAAGCTGGCAACTGTAAAGAAGTAACAGAACTTGGGCACTTGATTAACGTTTATAAAATAGCTTCTGTTACTGGCTAGCGGCAATCCTCCAGTCCACAATGCATCAGTTCTAGATTGCACTAAGCCCTATGGAAAAACTCAGTTTGGTTCCCGTTATTCTTTTCAATTTGAGATCCTGCCAGTTACATTAAAAATGACATGGTGGTAGCATAAGACATCTCCATAGAGATACTAATTGGTACCACCAGTTTACACAGTGAACATCAGCAATGGACACTAGACTTACATTAGTATAACATATTTAGTTTTATACAGTATATATATATATATATATATATATATATATATAAAGAGACAGTCTCCTGCAGAATTGTTGATGTTTAAAAAGATAGATAATCCCTTTATTACCCATTTCCCAGTTTTGCATAACTAACTCAGTTATATTAATATACTTTTTTTTACCTCTGTGATTACTTTGTATCTAAGCCTCTGTAGACTGCCCCCTTATTTCAGTTCTTTTGACAGATTTGCATTTTAGCCAATCTGTGCTGACTCATAAGTAACTCCACGGGATTGAGCACAATTTTGCCCATATGGCACCCATGAACTAGGGCTGTCTTATTGTAAAAAATGCAGATAAGAGGTGGCCTTCAAGGGCTTAGAAATGAGCATATAAGCCTTCCTAGGTTTAGCTTTCAACAAAGCATACCAAGAGAACAAAGCAAATTTGATGATAAATGTAAATTGGAAAGTTGTTTAAAATTGCATGCCCTATCTGAAGTTAATATTTGACTAGACTGTCCCTTTTTGGCTACTGATCCATCAGAGTATGCCCATAGTGTCATCTCTTTTCATTTTGTAATTTTTTGGGATAAATAGTATTGTACTTTTAAGGGTTTGAACAAACTGAGCCTGACAAAAAGAAAGATGAATAGTTGCGTTAAAGAGCCTTTAAATACACTAGAATTGCAACATAACAAGACAAGGCAATAACAATTACTTCACTTTTGTCATGTGACAGCCATCAGCGAATCATAAACTCCTATAATAAGTACACTGTGAACTCTTGCACATGGTCATTAGGAGCTGCATGGTCATTAGGAGCTGGTGCTTCAGAAGACATGTATATAATAAGAGTGTGATTTAATAATGGAAGTAAATATGAAAACTTTTTAAAATTGGTCAATTTAGTGGAATCATGAAAGGTTACTCTTTAGTTTAGCAGAGGAAGAAGGAGAGCAGCGCGGCTCTAAAGCAGCCTCCAGAGAGCTTCGACAAACAGGTCGGGCTCAAACTCAGCGGCAAAGATTCAAATGCAGCTGGAAAGAAAGAGGTGCTCACCAAGGAGAGGAGAATCAATCCGGCACATCACAGAAGAAAGAAGGAGGCGGCACACTTGGTAAAAGTAAACCAGGCAGGAACTTTATTCCAGTTTCCAAGTCGCTACATACACACTACCAACAAGAGACAGAAGAAGGCATGAAACGCGTAAGAACACGCCCCCTTCTTCCGTCTCTTGTTGGTAGTGTGTATGTAGCGACTTGGAAACTGGAATAAAGTACCTGCCTGGTTTACTTTTACCAAGTGTGCCGACCCTTCTTTCTTCTACGCTTTAGTTTAGTTTAGTGTCTCTAACAGGTACAGAACAGATCTGAACTATTCACTCAGTAAGAAATAATGCCAAGGCTGTTCCTGATCCACATGCAGAATTAAACTGCAGTTTAGGTCACAAAAAGGTCAGAGATGGAAAAGCAAAAAATTTTGCAGAACATAAAATGAATTGCACAGTATTCATGGACAGCATTGCCATTCAGTTTTGTCATTAATTAGATGGCATGTGTACTCCTTAATTATCCAGTGTTAGTACAGGTACAAAACCCCCTACTTGGGGAACATTTTAGTTTTGCATCAATTTTTTTGTTTAGAAAAATAAATAAAATACATATATATATATATATACAGTATATATATATATATATATATATATATATATATATATATATATATATATATATATATATATATATATATATATATAAATAAATTAAAAAGTCTAGATTTTGGAATAATTCTGGATTTTAGTTTTCGGGTTTTGTTCCTGTAATATCCCACTTCTACAGTAGCCAAACAATAGCAGAGTTTTAAATATAATCTGTCTACTCTCCTTCTGTACAGCTTTCAGGTTCACATAACAGGAAGGAAGGATTGGTCAAAAAATAGCATACATGCTATTGAATATAGTATAATTTGTCTGTTCCTGATTTCACCATTTGTAGTTACCCAGGGGACAAATTCCACCTCCCCCCACCACTGGTCCAGTCCACCCCTTTTTATCAATAATGTAATGAGTTCCTAAGTATAAAAAAGAAGAAATCCCCATGATATGCAAATATTTTGTTTCATGTAACCTTGTAATAGACAATTCTTGGCTCTTTATGGCCAAATGCATCTTTACCAGATATAGATGGTTTTACAAAGAATGTTGGACCAAAACAATATGTTGCCTCTGTTGTAGAAGGGTCTAAACAGAAGCTAACATTCCACTGTGGTTTGCAGTAGCATCACTTCCCTGACGCATGTAGTATCAGAGGTACCTAGTAAAAGAAACCAACACAGGTATTTGTCTGCAAAAATATGTATAACTAGTGCTGATATCTATTGTTCAGGGGTTATATTTGACAGATTTGTTACACTTCAACTTGTATCATTTATTTCCCCAGGAACTGGGCTTTTCAACTTTTAGAACTTTAAGCCAAATAAATGCTCCAAAAAAATGCTCAGGTATTTCTATATAATATGTGTGTGTGCTTTCCATCTCAAGTCAACAGCCACATTCTTAAGATAAAATCTGACAGGATGCAGCAGCTACCAAATTCTTTCCTAACCCGGGAAGCCTGCCACTTTCTAAACTTTGAAATGTGGCTTTAATGCTGGCACTGAAATGCCAAGCAAGCTTAATAAAACTGACAGTGATGTCAATAACTTCTGTTAGAAGCTACTGCAGTTTATTTAAAAAAAAAAAATGATTAGTTTGATGGACTCTTCATAATCACTTAAAATAATGGAATTTATTTCCTGCTATAACGGGGCATAGATTGCAGACAAGAAGATAGTCAGACAGTACAAAGGTTGAGCAAGGACAGCTGCATCATGAGTATGGTGTAGCACAGCCTTTCCGTTACTCTATATTCTGCCAAAAATTGAGCCTGGCTATTAGAACAATTGAAACAGGGCTAAGCTGTCCAATGCGTGAGTGTGCTAATGAGGTCTAGATGTGATGCCAAGCCAACAAGCTCAGGCTGAATGTGCACATGACTGCACCAAGAATGCGGCAGCTTTTTATCAATCATCATGTTGTATTTTATCTTCTTTCTGATTAAGGAATTAAATACTTGTGTTACTCCATTTATCTGAAAAGAAATGATAGATCTGTCTATATCTATCTATCTATCTATCTATCTATCTGTATCATTCAATAGCTCTCTCTCTCTTTCTATCTATCTATCTATCTATCTATCTATCTATCTATCTATCTGTATCATTCAATAGCGCTCTCTCTCTCTCTTTCTTTCTATCTATCTATATCTATCTATCTATCTATCTATCTATCTATCTATCTCCATGTGTCCGTTGGTCTATTTATATATCTAGTAAAGCAAATAACAAAGTCTGATATCACTAATGTCTTCTTGCTAGATCCCACTAGAAAGAGGCATATACCATTCTGTGTGAATGTCAGCGTAAGTTATGTAGATGCTCGCGGAAACAAGGGGCATCAAGCTCCGTACGGAATTTGAGAAATATGCCCTATAGTATCTTCTTTTTACAAGAAAAAAATTCTTTTAAATGTAAAAAACTTATAATACAAATGTAAACACCCCACAACCTTTTAACAAGTTCACCTGCCTCTGTAAAGTAAATACGATTTGTAAAGCTTAAAAAAGAAATAGAGTTTTTCTCTCTTACTTTCTCTCAGTAAGTAATTCTTATTTGTTGATTAAATAAAAAAAATAAAAAAAACTCTGGACATAATCTCTTGGCAAGTATACCACATGCAGTGTGGCACTAAGTTTCAAAATGGCACAGCTGCCTGGGCAATTGTTAGGTGATAATAAGTATTGCTTGTCATTGCTGTTTCACAGTACTGTGAGCTACCACAATGAAATAAATGCCTTGAAGGGATAACATGGATTCTAAAATTGCTAATGGAATAGTGCCCACATTCCTAAAAGGATGTCATTCTTTAGAAACAAATAAAAAGAAAGGTAACCGTATCCACGTATTGCTTTTGGCAAAATACTTTTCTAATGGACAATGTGTTAAATACATAAGCTGCCTTTCTATAATCTAGTTTCTTGCAGTGTTCTGATCCTATCAGAAAGGCATAGAGAAGTATAATGAACAAAATATAAGAGTGTTTTAGTAAGAATTTTACCTACCTCTTACTTAAAGGGACATAATACTCATATGCTAAATCACATGAAACTGATGCAGTATAACTGTAAAAAGCTGACAGGAAAATATCACCTGAGCATCTCTGTAAAAAAGGAAGATATTTTACCTCACAATCTCATCAGTTCAGCAGAGTAAGTTCTGTGTAAAAAGTTATACTCAGCTGCTGCCCAGCTGCAGGTAAAAAAAAATAAAAAAATGAAGAAATGAACAGCAGCCAATCAGCATCAGCAGTGCTGAGGTCATGAACTCTTTTACTGTGATCTCATGAGATTTGACTTAACTCTCATGAGATTTCATTGTAAACTTCCTTACACCTAATAGGGAAATAACATGAGAGTGCATGAGGCTCATCCCCTAAGCTGTCCCGGGACAGACATACTGATATGCTGCTTAGAAGTTCTTTACAATGGGATGTGGCTACTGAGAAACTTTTGAGGTAAAATATCTTTCTTTTTTACATAGAGATGTTCAGGTGATATTTTCTAGTCAGCTTTTTACAGCTATGCTGCATAACTTTCAAGTGTTTAAACATTTGGGTATTATGGCCCTTTAAGCTGCAATAATTAGAGTTAGGGCCAATAAATACTGGCAACTCTTGTTAATAATTGCAACAGGTGCACAATCAAAATTCCATTACCAAAAAAAATATCTACATCATATACTGAGAGTCAGACATTAGTAGCAACAGCTATTATTTTCTATAGCAGTGTCAAGCTTTGGGGCATCTTTCAGCAAATACTTTAGCTCTTGCTAAGAAGAATCTGGGTGGTAGAGCTACTGGGAACTTGAGGTTCTCTATTGACAGTTTGGTGTCTGGAGGAGCTGTTGGATTTAGTGCTGGTTATAGCACTGCTCCAGAGTTAGGATTCCCTGAAAGTGGTGCAGGGCTCATCTGCAGTAGAGCTAAACATATTCCAAGTTGTTAGACTTGTATAGAAGGTAGCACTATTTGTAACCCATGTGTTGGAAATAATCATGTGCCAAAGGGATGCAGAAGTTTTAAAAAGCCTCTAAAAGTGCTATTTCACTTTTGGTTACTATGATTCATTCATTCCCCTTAGGGGCCGAATTTATGTAGGTGCGAGCGGACATGATACAATGTAGCGTATCATGCTAACCGCACATCGATAACTGCTGACATCATTTATCATTATACAAGCAGTTCTTGTGAACTGCTTGTGCAATGCTGCCCTCTATGTCACTAGTCGGGGGTGTCGATCAGCCCGATCGTATAGGATCGAGTGGATTGATGTCCGCGGCCTCAAAGCAGGCGGACAAGTTATGGAGCAGCGGAGAAAATAGTGAATCAAGGGCATGAATAATACACCTAGAGGAGCTGTGGGATTTGAGTATATTGTACATGTGTATGCAATGCATTATGCAATTATGTGAAAAGCTATAAAAGTCTTTTTGTGATTTAAATAAGCGTGTTTTAATTTTTGGTATGTTTTTTTTCTCTTTAAGAAGACGTTTTTGTTTTACCGGTGTGTTTATTTAACTTTGCACAATATAAAATGCGTTTTTTGGAATTGATGGGTTTATTAATGTTCTATTTTTGTATAACCAATATAGGGCAAGATTACAAGTGGAGCTGTATTCAACGCTCCTGCTCTAACGCTAACTCTGCTAGAAGTATGTTTTTTGCGTGTGTCAGGTAGCGCTTGTATTACAAGTTGATAGTAAACAGTTTTTGCTTGCAATAACATATTCCGTAGAATACACTACGTAGAAGTCAACGTAGCAAAGAAAGTGGAAAAAAAAACAATACCCTACTCCCGCGCTAACCCAATCGCATATTCTCAAGTGCACTAACCTGTCATGAAAATATGACTATTTCACATTCAAATGTTCTTCACATAGCATAATATGTTCTATTATTCATAAATACATATTTCTACATATATCTGATTTGTTTTGGTAAAATATATATCTATTCTATACCTATATATATATATATATATATATATATATATACACACACACAGATATATATACAAATACTTAGAACATATTCCCCCATGTGCAGAACATTGGAATGTGAAATATTTACAGTAAATACACACTTTAACACTTTTACATCTGAATATTGCATAAATATGTTTTTTTCCATGTTTTCATCTATTTAACTGCTAAGGGCTCAAATGCACCTCTATATATGTGTACATATGTATTTATGTGTTTATATGTGTATATATGTCTGTGTAAATACATATATACACATATAAATACATATGTACACACACACACACACACACATATATATATATATAAAAACAAAAGGATAGTGAGAGAGGGAACAGAATCCCCTAACTCATCCTATAGCGCTACTGTATAGTGATTAAAGTGCCAAAGGTATGTAAGGCACCTCTATACAATAAACTAGCAGTGAAAAACTTGCAGCCAATCCCTAAGATATAGAGGAGTCCCTTCACACCTCTAAAATAAAATGTAAAGAGCAAGATGGTGGATAGCGCAAAGTAAAACAGCTAATAAACTCTATTTAAAAGTTAATAAAGGTAGGCAAAGAAACTGTAAACCAGTAGACAGTTATACCATAAAGAACAAATCAAAAAATGGTGATATAAATATATGGTAAAATACACAATGTATTGTACATATATACACACACACACACTCACTGCCACTTTATTAGTTACACCTTGCTAGTACAGGGCTGGACCCCCATTTGCCTGCAGAACTGCCTTAATTCTTTGTGGCATAGATTTAACAAGGTGTTGAAAACATTCCTCAGAGATTTTGGTCCATGTTGACATGAAAGCATCTCGCAGTTGCTGCAGATTTGTCGGCCGCACATCCATGATGCGAATCTCCGGTTCCACCACATCCCAAAGATGCTCTATTGGATTGAGATCTGGTGACTGTGGAGGCCATTGGAGTACAGTGAACTCATTGTCATGTTCAAGAAACCAGTTTGAGATGATTTGAGCTTTGTGACATGGTACATTATCCTGCTGGAAGTAGCCATCAGAAGATGGACATACGGTAGTCATAAAGGGATGGAAATGGTCAGCAACAATACTCAGGTAGGCCGTGGCATATAAACGATGCTCAATTGCTACTAAGGGGCCCAAAGTGTGCCAAGAAAATATCCCCCCACACCATTACACCACCACCACCAGCCTTAACCTTTGATACAAGGCAGGATGGATCAATGCGTTCATGTTGTTTATGCCAAATCCTGACCTTACCATGTGAATGTCACAACTGAAATTGAGACTCATCATACCAGGCAACGTTTTTCCAATCTTCTATTGTCCAATTTTGGTGAGCCTGTGCGAATTGTAGCCTCAGTTTCCTGTTCTTAGCTTACAGGAGTGGCACCCAGTGTGGTCTTCTGCTGCTGTAGCCCATCTGCTTCAAGATTCAATGTGTTGTGCGTTCAGAGATGGTATTCTGCATACCTTGGTTGTAATGAGTGGTTATTTGAGTTACTGTTGCCTTTCTATCATCTTGAACCTGTCTGCCCATTTTCCTCTGACATCAGCAAGGCATTGTCGTCTGCACAACTGCTGCTTACTGGATATTTTCTCTTTTTCGGACCATTCTCTGTAAACCCTAGAGATGGTTGTGCATGAAAATCCCAGTAGATCAGCAGTTTTTTAAATACTCAGACCAGCCGTCTGGCACCAACAACCATGCCATGTTCAAAGTCACTTAAATCCCCTTTGTTCCCCATTCTGATGCTCAGTTTGAAGTTCAGAAAATCATCTTCACCACGTCTAGATGCCTAAATGCATTGAGTTGCTGCCATGTGATTGGCTGATTAGATATTTGTGTTACCAAGTAATTGAACATGTATACCTAATAAAGTGGCGGTGAGTATATATATATATATATATATATATATATATATATATATATATATATATATATGTGTGTGTTATGGGTAAAGTCAGATATTGGGTGATCCTAGAAATACCCGGAAAAAATGGACATTACCCAAGCGCTCCATAACCTGTCCACCTGGTCTGAGGCAGAGGACATAAATCAACCCGATCGTATACAAACGGGTTAATTGAAACCCCCTGCTAGCAGCTGATTTTCCGCGAATCTGCAGGGGGTGGCATTGCACAAGCAGTTCGCAAGAACTGCTGGTGCAATGAAAATTGTCCACAAGGTTAGCTGTCAGTGTTTATCGATGTACGGCAGACATAATACGATACATCGTATCATGTCCGCTCGCACATTTATAAATTGACCCCTCTGCATTAAACATATAAAGCATGCACTGTAATTCCCCCACATTCACTATCTTTTTTGCCTCTGCCTGGGGGGTTTAACGGGGGGCGAAGCAACTTTCTTATTTACTTCTGTTAATAATTTTTGTTCTCTTGGTATCTTTATTTGAAAAAGAAGGAATGTAAGCTTAGAATAAAATATTATTTAAAAAATTAACCTCGGACAGATGCTGAGATTAATGGCCACACAGTAACTTATGCCCCGTTAAAAAGACAGGGAATTCAACTAGACATGTGCGATTCGTTTCGGATCGATTCGGAAATTCGGCCGAATTCGTTAAATTTGGAGATTCGGATCGATTCGAATTTCCGAATTGAAATAGTGCCAAATCTACTGAATAAATCCGAATTAGATTCGGATGGCCATGGATTACACTAGTATTGTGCAGTATATTAGGTATATCACTCTGCTATGGGTTACACCTAATATACAGTACATAATACTAGTCTAATACACAGCATATCCCACCTAACACATACCGAAATTCCGAATTTCCGAATCAAACCGAACCCAGACGAATTTATTCGAATCCGAAACGAATCCGAAACGAATCCGAAACGAATCCGAAACAAATTGATTCAAATTTTTCCGAATTCGAATCGATCCGAACCAAAATTCGAAAACATCCGAATCGATCCGAACCAAACCAAATTTTTTTGCCATGCACATGTCTAAATTCAACACATCTTTTAGAAAAACATATTTATTTCTAACAGAAAAATCACAAGAAATTTTAATGTTATGGTTAGTCTCAGTGAAGGAAATATCAAACTCATCTGAGCAACAAGGAAAAGCAAAGAAAAGGAAAACACCAAAGTAAAAACTAATGATCCAGATCCAAAAGTTTACATAAACAGTGCTGTATATCTGCAGGGGACGGCATTGCACAAGCAGTTCACCAGCGTATGCTGTCGGCAATCAGCAATATCTGGCAAACATGATACGCTACAACGTATCATGTCTGCCAGACATTGGTAAATCGTGCCCCTTGGTGTTCACCTCTCTGATTATAATATTGCAATAAACTATTAATAATACACAAATATTTTATAGTGACATATTTTATTGTTCTCTATTTTTTTTTTAAATTCAAGCTATGATTTCAATGTTTCTTTTGTTCTTATTCTTAAAATAGTAATTTATAGAATGGTTCATAGCTATGTGCAATATACTTCTTGCAAACATTGCAAGCCATCAAAATTGTTGCTAAGAGTCTAATCAAATTAGCCTATCTGAAATAATTTTTTGGTTATGAAAAATGGTTTAAGCATAAACATATCTGCCATAAATTTCATTTGTGTTAAGAGCTCATGTGTGAGGACATTTTAAGCTGTGTAGGATGCACTTTCAGGAACGCTTCAAGTTCACCTTACTTATTCCTAACTGCATTTCAGTGTTAGGTGGAGGTGTTCCTTAAACGGGAGGGACAGTGACAAAAGTATACTTGGAAACAAGGTATGGGCAGGTGACTGACAAGACAAAGTTGTTAAACAATTTAAGGTCAGGTCAGGTGGCTGGCAAGGCAAAGTCGTTACACAATCCGAAGTCAGGGCAGTAGGCTGGCAAGGCAAAAATGTTAAACAATCGAAGGATAGGGTAGCTAAGGTTCGAACATACTGTGTATAGGGAATAAGCGCTAGGTTGCTGGAAACTGGCCAAACTTGCAACGCAAAGACGGACTGATGCTACTTATAAAGGCCAAGGGGCGTGCCTAGCAACAGGTGAGTAATGTTTAGGTTTACCTGTATTAGTGCATAATTAAAATATTCTATGACACCGACCACTAGGAAGTCGAGAAGCGCATACACGTGGATAGTGAATATGGGAACAATAAAGAGCACCTGCCAGATTGCCAGACCTGGAAACACATCTACACAGGTGCAGTACACGAACACGAGCCAGTGATCCACTCACAGCCGCGCAACCCCGATGACCAGAGACAGACACCCACTGTCCTGGCAGGGAAGGTACCTAATGACGACATACAAATAGAAATCTTCCATCCAAAATATCAAGTAACAGTATGGCGTGGTGGTAAAAGTACTGCTTAGGATGTCAGGCATAAATACTTTGGTATCAGATGACATGCTGAAATGATTGGAATGAAGAGCAGTGGAAAAGAGTGACGAATCCAAGTTTGATATTTTTGGGTCCAGTCATCGACAATATGCGAGAAGAAGAGTTGGAAAGACATGAAAGAATGAGTGTTTGCGGCCATCCGTGAAACACAGTGGAGGGTCTGTCCTGGTTTGGGGCTGCATTTCTGCCACTGGTGTTGGCGATATTGTCCATTGATGGGATCATGAATGCTGAAAAGTACAGACAGGTTTTAATTCATCATACCATTCCTTCTGGAAAGCGCCTGATTGGGGATGTTTTTTTTTTCAGCATGATAACGATCCCAAGAACACTGCTAATACAGTGAAATCATATTTGGAGAGAAAAACAGCTGATAAAAGACAGTCATAGACATTTGCACATTACAGTTGTGCTCATACGTTTACATACCCTGGCAGAATTTATTATTTCTTGGCCATTTTTCAGAGAATATGAATGATAACACAAAAACTTTTGTTTCACTCGTGGTTAGTGTTTGGCTGAAGCTATTTATTATCAATCAACTGTGTTTACTCTTTTTAAATCATAATGACAACAGAGACTACCCAAATGACCCTGATCAAAAGTTTACATACCCTGGGGATTTTGGCCTGATAACATGTACACAAGTTGACACAAAGGGGTTTGAATGGCTATTAAAGGTAACTATCCTCACTTGTGATCTGTGTGCTTGTAATTAGTGTGTGTATAAAAGGTCATTGAGTTTCTGGACTCCTGACAGACCCTTGCATCTTTCATCCAGTGCTGCACTGACGTTTCTGGATTCTGAGTCATGGTGAAAGAAAAAGAATTGTCAAAGGATCTGTGGGAAAAAGGTAGTTGAACTGTATAAGACAGGAAAGGGATATAAAAATATATCCAAGGAAATGAGAATGCAAATCAGCAGTGTTCAAACTCTAATCAAGAAGTGGAAAATGAGGCGTTCTGTTTGATAACATACTGCATTCCTCTTGCCATCAATTCTGACCAAATTTCGTGTCCCTTTGTAGTTCACACATAATAACAGCGATCCACCTCCGTGTTTCACAGTAGGAATGGTGTACCTTTCATCATAGGCCTTGTTGACTCCTCTCCAAATGTAGCGTTTATGGTTGTGGCCAAAAAACTCAATTTTGGTCTCATAACTCCAAATGACTTTGTGCTAGAAGGTTTGAGGCTTGTCTCTGTGCGGGATACTTTGTGGCATTTGCGTAGTAATGGCTTTCTTCTGCCGACTCAACCATGCAGCCCATCTTTCTTCAAGTGCCTCCTTATTGTGCATCTTGAAACAGCCACACCACATGTCCTGTATTTCACCTGAAGTTATTTGTGGGTTTGTCTTTGCATCCCAAACAATTTTCATGGCAGTTGTGGCTGAAATTTTAGTTGGTCTACCTGACCGTGGTTTGGTTTCAACAGAACCCCTCATTTTCCACTTCTTTTTTAGAGTTTGAACACTGCTGAATTGCATTCTCAATTCCTTGGATATCTTTTTATATCCCTTTCCTGTTTTATACAGTTCAACTACCTTTTCCCGCAGATCATTTGACAATTCTTTTGCTTTACCCATGACTCAAAATGCAGAATCGTCAGTGCAGCACTGGATGAAAGATGCAAGGGTCTGTCAGGAGTCCAGAAACTCATTGACCTTTTATACACACACACTAATTACAAGGAAACAGATCACAGGTGAGGATGGTTACCTTTAATAGCCATTCAAACCCCTTTGTGTAAACTTGTGTGCATGTTATCAGGCCAAAATCACCAGGGTATGTAAACTTTTTAACAGGGTCATTTGGGTAGTTTCTGTTGTCATTATGATTTAAAAAGAGTAAACACAGTTGACTGATAATAAATAGCTTCAGCCAAACACTAACCATGAGTGAAAGAAAAGTTTTTGTGCTATCATTCATATTCCCTGAAAAATGGCCAAGAAATCATAAATTCTGCCAGGGTATGTAAACTTATGAGCACAACTGTGTGTATATATATATATATATATATATATATATATATATATATATATATATATATATATTTATACACATACATTCATGTGAAAAAGTAAGTACACCCTCTTTGAATTCTACGGTTTTACGTATCATAATAACAATCATCTGGTCCTTAGGAGGTCTTACAATTAGGTAAATACAACCTCAGATGAACAACAACATATGACATTACACTGTGTCATGATTTATTAAACAAAAATAAAGCCAAAATGAAGAAGCCACGTGTGGAAAACTAAGTACACCCTTACTGCTTCCATAGGAATTAAGAGTCTAAGTAGCAGCCAGCTAATCAAATGCCCTTGATTAATTGATCATCAGCAAGTGTTACCACCTCTATAAAAGCTGAAGTTTTAGCAGTGTGTCTGGAGCATTCAGGTGTGTGTTAACACAATGCCAAGCAGGAAAGACATCAGCAATGATCTTAGAGAAGTAATTGTTGCTGCCCATCAAGCTGGGAAGGGTTATAAGGCCATTTCCAAACAATTTAAAGTCCATCATTCTACAGTGAGAAAGATTATTCACAAGTGGAAAACATTCAAGACAGTTGCCAATCTTCCCAGGAGTGGATGCCCCAGCAAATTCACCCCAAGGTCAGACCGGGCAAAAATCCCAAGAGTTACATCTCAGACTCTACAGGCCTCAGTTAGCATGTTAAATGTTAAAGTTGATGACAATACAATTAGAAAAAGACTGAACAAATATGGTTTGTATGGAATGGTTACCATGAGAAAGCCTTCTCTCTAAAAAGAACATGACAGCATGGCTTAGGTTTGCAAAGTTCTGGAACAATCTCCTTTGGACAGATGAGACCAAAGTGTAGATGTTTGGCCATAATGCACAGTGCCACGTTTGGCGTAAACCAAACACAGCATATCAGCACAAACACTTCATACCAACTGTCAAGCATGGCGGTGAAGGGGTGATGATTTGGGCTTGTTTTGCAGCCACAGGACCTGGACACCTTGCAGCCATGAGGGGTATATTTACTATATGTCGAGTGAACAGGCTTTGCTATTGTGAATCATGTCCGCTCTACATCGCTAAATGCGATTGCTCAATCATTTCTAGTTAAATGTTTGTGCAATGCCACCCTCTGCTCACTCGGATCAGGATGATTTCAATCTGTGTCATGATCCAGTCTAAAATTGAACCTGGGACCTGTTTCTATTTCTGCTGCTGTTCTCTCCCAGCCTGTTGTCTGACCTCTTTGCCACCAGATGGCTTGATCACAGGCTAAGAATATTGGGTTTTTCTGTTTGCTGCAACTTGGCTCTCTGGCTCAGCCTGCTATATTTGGGAGGTTTGCTTGCAGTTCTGGGCCTTGACATTGAGTGTTATACTCTGACAGAACCTCTGGTCCTGTTTCCTGAGTGAAATACAGATTTGTTGGATTTCCTGGTGCCTGATTTCTGCTTAATTTTGTGACTACTCTTCTGGATATTCCCTTGGCACTGTGTTTCGTTTTTTGACTGATTTCCTGGCAACTGATCTTGGCTAATTCTCTATTTCCTAAGGACTGACTCAGGTACTTTTGCTTGCTTGTTACCTGATACTACAGAGTTCCAGTCTGCAGCATATGCAAGTATCCTGCCTGTTATTACAAAGAACTGCATTCCTGCCTGTTACTACAGAGTTCCAGTCTATAGCATATGCAGGTATCCTGCCTGTTATTACAAAGATCTGCATTCCTGCCTGTTACTACAGAGTTCCAGTCTACAGCCTATAGTTCCAGTTTACAGCATATGCAAGTATCCTGCCTGTTATTACAAAGATCTGTATTCCTGCCTGATACTACAGCCTATAGACTTTGCCTTATCTAGTTTGCATATATCTGCATTGCTAATTATCCTATCAATAAAACCATCACCTTTATTTCCTAAAACCTTGTACCTGTTTAATTATACCTAAAAGGAAAGACTCACGCAGACAAAACACAACTTTAACCCCAGAACCTGACACCTCTGTACAACAGCTCCCAACTCTTGAACCTGCTCCCTTGCAGTGTATGACAATCTGCCACCTAAAAGGTGGTTGGACAGAATAAGGAGCAGCGGTCTTACGACCGCTGCTACTTAACTTCGGTTTCAGGCAACCCTGAAACAATGGGATTCCGAAGCAGCATCCAATGTTTCATAAATGGAGCTCATTAAGTTGACCATGAACTCCTTTGTATACCAAAATATTCTACAGTAAAATATGTGGCAATTTGTCCAACAGATCAAGCTTGGCTGAAATTGGGTCATGCAACAGGACAATGATCCAAAGCACACCAATAAAAATACAACAGAATCGCTGAAAAAGAAAAGAATCAAGGTGTTGCAATGGCTCAGTCAAAGTCCAGACCTCAACCCGATTGAAATGCTGTGGCGGGACCTTAAGAGAGCAGTGCATAAACGAATGCTCGCAAATCTCAGTGAACTGAATCAACATTGTAAGGAAGAGTGGGCCAACATTCCTCAACAACGATGTGAGAGTCATACAGAAAAGCATTACTTCAAGATATTGCTGTGAAAGGTGGTTCTATAAGCTATTGAATCATAAGGTGTACTTAGTTTTTCACACATGGTGTCTGCATTTTGGCTTTATTTTGTTAATCATGACACAGTGTAATATGTGTTGTAGTTCATCTGAAGTTGTATTTACCTAATTTTAAGAACTGCTTAGGACCTGATGATTGTTATTATGTCCTGATATATACAACCATATAATTCAAAGAGGGTATTCTTTCTTTTTCACATGAATATATATATATATATATATATATATATATATATATATATTTAAAAAATAAAAATAATACTTAATATAGGAATTGGAAGTAACGCACCTTTGGCTTTGGCACAGTTGGTCTAGTGCAGCCGCATTAATAGAAAGACAGGCTTTTTATCACGCCCCATAGAAGTCTATGGAGAAAGGGATTTAAGGCGGTTGCGATATTCAAACTCCAGAAGTTGGCATGTTTAAGTCTTTTGCTCGTGCAATAACTTTTAACTTTTTTTTTTAGTATCAGTGCTAGCATGGGAGCACAATTGATTTACCTTGATCACAGTTAGCACTCAAGAGCGATAAAAATGTATCACTCCACTTGTAATCTGGGCCTAAGTTTTTGGCTTAAATCCCATAAACTTGCAATTAAGCAAATTATTTGTTATTATAAAGGTCTTTAAAAAGATAGGAAAATATATAGCAAACGTTTACATTAAATACAGAGTCCCTTAAACATGAAAAAATGTAAATTTAAGTAATTTCCTTTCTGAAATACTCTTGGGTACGTTGATGAAGTTGATTGTAGTCGTACTTTCATGGTAAGAAACACAGAGTTTCAGATTTCCATTAAGAGAGTACTGAATCCAGAAATGTACCTACTTTATTTCCATTTCAGTTAGAACTCTGGTATTTGCTTATCCCAAAATAATAGTGATATTTTGGCATCATTTTTTTGTGAAGAGAATTTGTAGATTAGAAAGCATTTTGATTATATTGGATGCTGTTGTCTCTGTTTCTTAAAACACAGTGGGCTAGATTATGAGTGGAGGGCACATTAACACTTCCGCTATATATTTATATACACATACATAATTATCTTTAGACACAGAGGCGTAACTAAAAACCACAGGGCCCAGGTGCAAGAATCTAAGAAGGGCATTACATTTAACACAGAAAAAAAAATGTGAATCAGATTACATGTCTGCAAAAGGAGGTACCCTCTGCCGACAGTCTGTGAGATAGTCTGACATCCTATTACTGTATATAGTGACACTGTTTAACCCACCAGTACTGTATATAGTGAGTTAGTGACACAGTCTGTATTCTGCTGGTGAGATGGCTGGCCTGACCCTACCCGCCCCAGTACTTTATAAAGAGACCACAGTAGTCTGTGACATGGTCCAGCCCCCCCGTACTGTATATAGTGGTACTGTATAGTGACACTGTTTACCCCCCCCCCCCCAAGCTGTAGTAACAAGGTCTGTAATTGGCTGGTTTCACAAACATACACACACACACACATACATGCATAAATATACACACAGTCACACACACACACATAAACACCAATGGGTAAAACAGAAACACTAACCCCCGTAGTTAGAGACTCTAGTAAAGCATCATGTCACACTCAGATGATATCAGTGCAGGCAGTGGTAGGTAAATGTTTTTTATTGAAAACTTTTTTTTATTTTTAAGCTGGGCCCCCACCCTCAGGGGCCCAGTTGCAGTTGCGCCCTCTGCACCCCCTGTAGTTCTGCCCCTGTTTAGACATGTATATGTATGTATCTCTATGCTAAAGCTCTTTGTCTGCCTCATATCTTTGAGCCTTTTTAACTTTTTTTGTGCAATATTTTTGAATAATGTTTATTAGAGGGTGTTATTATGAGTGTAACTATACTTTGTAATGTATTTTTGCTGTGTTTTGTGCAACTTTTATGTTTGGGAAAGTTAACCAGAGCTCTGAAGTTGCGTAATCAATCTAGCGTAAATCGCGATTGCGCTCATGCAATCACATTTACTTTCAACTGGTAATACGAGCTGTAAGCCCGATGAGCGCAAACCCTCACAATAAACCACTTATCGCTCGGATGCAAACATTTGCACTCCACTCGTAATCTAGCCCAGTATGTTTTTATATCACATTTAACTAGCGCAATTACGGTGATCAGTGCTTCAAGGTATACAAGATTTTTGTGTGCATAAAACTATTGAAAATTGGGTGCTCATTTTACCCTGCATCTTTCATGCTAACTGAATGCAGTATTTGCTGTTTATGAAAGGACTTTCATGTTTTGGTGTCAGTCGAATGAAGACAGAGAGAGCAAGGAAGAGGAAGAGGACCAGATGATCTAAAGTCCTCTGATCTAGCGAGATTAGTCTCGTCAAATTTTAACTTGAGAGCTGCTTATCTAGCTGTGCAGGTTCGGAATGTGAAGGAGGGCACATACAATACGATATAATATACAAAAAAAGCCCCCAAAGATTTTGTTATTTATCTCCATGCTGGTGAGCTTTTGATCATCAGGACCAGATAGAAAAAAGGGAGGGACATTTTGTGTTGCATGAGAGGTTGGACAAAAAAATTACATTTAAAAGTGTGCCACATTATATATGCATTATATATGCAGGTGGATCTTATATGTAAAAAGTGGTATTGAAGATATATTGTATAAAGTGATATACAATGTGTCATATTTATACTGGGAGCTAAGTATATTTTTTAGCTTGTGAATGTTTATGATAGACAACACATTGGATACTTTAGGTTAGTCAACTTCCTAACACTTTGGGACCACATATGAATATTTCTTCTATAAGATACGATGAGTCCACGGATTTATCCTTTACTTGTGGGATATTATCCTCCTGCTAACAGGAAGTGGCAAAGAGTACCACAGCAGAGCTGTCTATATAGCTCCTCCCTTAACTCCACCCACAGTCATTCTCTTTGCCTACTCTAAGTACTAGGAAGGGTAAAGTGAAAGAGGTGATAAAATGTTAGTTTTTATTTTCTTCAAGCAAGAGTTTTTTTATTTTAAATGGTACCGGTGTGTACTATTTACTCTCAGGCAGCAGATGGATGAAGACTTCTGCCTGGAGGCTGATGATCTTAGCATTTGTCACTAAGATCCAGAGCAGTTCCCACAGAATGGCTGAGGAGTACAAGAAACTTCAGTGTGAGGAACGTTTTCATGCTATATAGCAGTGAGGTATGTTCAGTCAATTTTTCTGGAGAGACTGTGGTATTTCAGAATGGCTGACAGTATCCCCATGAGAGTAAGGGTAAGCAGTAATCCTAAGAGAAGAGGGGTATTACTAAGCTTGCATATAGGGGCTCATAAAAAATGGTTGACACTGAGTTTGAATGTTTGTGGGCAAACTTTTATTGAACTGGGAGTGCTGATAACGTTTTTGGTAGTAACGTTTTTGAGGCTTTATTGGAGGGTACACTTGGCTTCTTTTTTGGGTTAAAGAACCCACATGGCTAGTTTCAGACCGCTCTGGTGTGGTTCATTTGGGCTGCAAAACATTGCGTGACATGGGCGGAGCCTATTTTCACGCCTCAGTTGCGCACTTGTATTTGCAGAGCAAGCAGCAAGCTCCAACTCCGGTGGGCACTTGTGGAAGTGTTTGGGCCAAATCGAAGCTTTAACCCCATTTTTTCCAATCCCTGAGGGCAGGTAGGCGCCACAGCAGGGCTGTGGCGAGGTGCAGGGGGTGTTTTTTCCGGATTTAGGCCTTATTAATTATCCGTTTTTTCACTGTAAAGGGTTAACTGTTCCTTTCCTTGTGGGGCAAACTTAGCTGCATATTTTGAATATTCATGCAAAAAATGTAAACGATTTGATCTTTTTAAGCTGTTTTGCAGAACGTGTATGCTTTTTTTCTCTTAAAGGCGCAGTACCGTTTTTTAAGATTGTTATTTTTTCACTAAATAAAGTGTTTTCAAGCCTGTTTGTGTCATTACTAGCCTTGTTTAACATGTCTGACATTGATGAAAGCCAATGTTCAATGTGTCTGGAAGCCATTGTGGAACCCCCACTTAAAATGTGTCCCTCTTGCACTGAAAGGGCAATTAATTGCAAAGAACATACTGTATTTTAGCTAATAAAAGTATGTTGCAGGATGATTCTCAGTCAGAAGGGAATCAGGTTATGCCATCTAATTCTCCCCAAGTGTCACAACCATTAACGCCCACACAAGCGACGCCAAGTACTTCTAGTGCATCTAATTCTTTCACCCTGCAAGATATGGCCGCAGTTATGAATACTACCCTCACAGAGGTTTTATCTAAGCTGCCTGGGTTGCAGGGGAAGCGCAGTAGGTCTGGTGTGAGAGTAAATTCTGAGCCTTCTGACGCTTTATTGGCCATCTCCGATATACCCTCACAATGTTCTGAGTTGGGGGTGAGGGATTTTCTGTCTGAGGGAGAGATTTATGATTCAGGAAAGATGTTCCCTCAGACAGACTCAGATATGACGGCTTTTAAATTTAAGCTAGAACACCTCCGCTTGTTACTCAGGGAGGTTTTAGCGACTCTGGATGATTGTGACCCTATTGTAATCCCACCAGAGAAATTGTGTAAAATGGATAGATATCTAGAGGTTCCTACTTACACTAATGTTTTTCCGGTTCCTAAGAGGATTTCGAACATTGTTACAAAGGAGTGGGATAGACCAGGTATTCCCTTTTCTCCCCCTCCTACTTTTAAGAAAATGTTTCCCATATCAGACACCATTCGGGATTCGTGGTAGACGGTCCCTAAGGTTGAGGGAGCTATTCCTACCCTAGCTAAGCGTACAACTATACCTATTGAGGACAGTTGTGCTTTCAAAGATCCTATGGATAAAAATTAGAGGGTCTTCTAAAGAAAATATTTATTCATCAGGGTTTTCTTCTGCAACCTATAGCGTGCATTGTTCCTGTAACTACTGCAGCTGCATTTTGGTTCAAGGCTCTAGAGGAGGCTCTTCAGGTTGAGACCCCATTAGGTTATATTCTGGATAGAATTAGGGCTCTTAAACTAGCTAATTCTTTCTTTACAGATGCCGCTTTTCAACTGGCTAAATTAGCGGCAAATAATTCAGGTTTTGCCATTTTAGCGCATAGAGCGTTATGGCTTAAGTCCTGATTTGCTGACGTATCATCAAAATCTAAGCTTTTAGCCATCCCTTTCAAGGGTAAGACCCTATTCGGGCCTGAACTGAAAGAGATCATTTACGACATCACTGTAGGAAAAGGCCATACCCTTCCTCAGGATTAGACAAATAAGATGAGGACCAAACAAAATAATTTTCGTTCCTTTCGAAACTTCAAAGGTTGTCCCTCTACCTCCTACGCTGCTGCAAAGCAGGAGGGAAATTTTGCTCAATCCAAGTCAGTCTGGAGACCTAACCAGACTTGGAACAAAGGTAGACAGGCCAAGAAGCCCGCTGCTGCCACCAAGATAGCATGAAGGGGCAGCCCCCGATCCGGGACCGGATCTAGTAGGGGGCAGACTTTCTCTCTTTGCTCAGGCTTGGGCAAGAGACGTTCAGGACTCCTGGGCTTTAGAAATCGTGACCCAGGGGTATCTTCTAGACTTCAAAGATTCTCCTCCAAGGGGGAGATTCCATCTTTCTCAATTGTCTGTAAACCAGACAAAAAGAGAAGCATTCTTACATTGTGTAGAAGACCTATATACAATGGGAGTAATCTGCCCAGTCCCAAAAACAGAACAGGGGCAGGGGTTTTACTCCAATCTGTTTGTGGTTCCCAAAAAAGAGGGAACCTTCAGACCAATTTTAGATCTCAAGATCCTAAACAAATTCCTCAGAGTCCCATCCTTCAAGATGGAGATCATTCTGACTATTTTACCAATCATCCAGGAGGGTCAATATATGACCACCGTTTATTTTTAAAGGATGCGTATCTGCTTATCCCTATCCACAAAGATCATCACCAGTTCCTCAGGTTTGCCTTTCTGGACAAGCATTACCAGTTTGTGGCTCTTCCCTTCGTGTTGGCCACAGATCCCAGAATTTTCACAAAGGCGCCTTATCTGGACGATATCTTATTTCAGGCGTCAACTTACCAGCTAGCCAAATCTCACACGGACATCGTGTTGGCTTTTCTAAGATCTCACGGGTGGAAGGTGAACGTAAAAAAGAGTTCACTTATCCCCCTCACAAGAGTTCCATTCCTGGGACCTCTGATAGATTCGGTAGACATGAAAATTTTGACCACCTGAAAGATTTAACCACCTGCCGAGCTCTTCATTCCATTCCTCGGCCGTCCGTGGTTCAGTGTATGGAGGTAATCGGACTAATGGTAGCGGCAATGGACATAGTTCCGTTTGCTCGCTTGCATCTCAGACCACTGCAACTATGCATGCTCAATCGGTGGAATGGGAATTATGCAAATTTATCTCCTCAGATAAATCTGGATCAAGAGAACAGAGACTCTCTTCTTTGGTGGTTGTCAAAGGATCATCTGTCCCAGGGAATGTGTTTCCGCAGGCCAGCATCGGTCATAGTGATGACGGACGCCAGCCTATTGGGCTGGGGTGCAGTCTGGAATTCCCTGACTGTGGACTCAGGAGGAGGCTCTCCTCCCGATAAATATTCTAGAACTGAGAGCGATATTCAATGCGCTTCAGGCATGGCTTCAGCTGGCTTCGGCCAGATTAATAGGATTCCAGTCCAGCAATCTATATCCCAGGAGTGGAGAACTGGGAAGCGGATTTTCTAAGTCGTCAGACTTTTCATCCGGGGGAGTGGGAACTCCATCCGGAGGTGTTTGCACAATTGATTCTTCAATGGGGCACACCAGAATTGGATCTGATGGCATCTCATCAGAATGCCAAACTTCCTTGTTACGGGTCCAGATCAAGGGATCCTCAAGCAGTACTGATAGATGCTCTAGCAGTACCTTGGTCGTTCAACCTGGCTTATGTGTTTCCACCATTTCCTCTCCTTCCTCGTCTGATTGCCAGAATCAAACAGGAGAGAGCTTCTGTGATTTTGATAGCACCTGCGTGGCCACGCAGGACTTGGTATGCAGACCTGGTGGACATGTCATCTCTACCACCATGGACTCTGCCACTGAGAAGGACCTTCTCATTCAAGGTCCATTCCAGCATCCAAATCTAGTTTCTCTGCGGCTGATTGCCTGGAGATTGAACCCTTGATTTTATCCAAGCGAGGATTCTCTGAGTTGGTCATAGATACCTTGATTCAGGCTCGAAAGCCTGTCACTAGGAAAATTTATCATAAGATATGGCGTAATTATCTTTATTGGTGCGAATCCAAAGGCTACTCATGGAGTAAGATAGTAAGATCAGGATTCCTAGGATTTTGTCCTTTCTCCAAGAAGGATTGGAGAAGGGGCTATCAGCTAGTTCCCTAAAGGGGCAGATATCTGCTTTTTCAATTTTACTGCACAAGCGTCTGGCAGATGTTCCAGACGTTCAGTTGTTCTGTCAGGCTTTAGTTAGAATCAAGCCTGTGTTTAAACCTGTTGCTCCGCCATGGAGTTTGAATTTAGTTCTTAAAGTTCTTCAAGGGGTTCCGTTTGAACCTATGCATTCCATAGATATTAAGCTTCTATCTTGGAAAGTTCTGTTTTTAGTTGCTATCTCTTCGGCTCGAAGAGTTTCTGAACTATCTGCATTGCTGTAGCTTTGATATTGTATCCCACAAGTAAAGGATGAATCCGTGGACTCGTCGTATCTTATATAAGAAAAGTAAATTTATGCTTACCTGATAAATTAATTTCTTCTATGATATGACGAGTCCACGGCCCGCCCTGTCAATTTAAGACAGATTATATTTTTGATTTGAAACTTCAGTCACCTCTGCACCTTTTAGTTTCTCCTTTTTCATCCTGTACCTTTGGTCGAATGACTGGGGGTGGAGTTAAGGGAGGAGCTATATAGACAGCTCTGCTGTGGTGCTCTTTGCCACTTCCTGTTAGCAGGAGGATAATATCCCACAAGTAAAGGATGAATCCGTGGACTCGTCATATCATAGAAGAAATTAATTTATCAGGTAAGCATAAATTTACTTTTTAGAAGCCTTAAAGACCACATATAAATGTGAGGTTATACAAATCACAATAATATTTCAGTGGCACGGGACCAGAATTTGTTAAGGTTTCAGGGTAAACTCTTTGTTATTTTGTCCTCCAGAGGGTTTCATTGAGTTGTGGTCATACCAAAGCACACATTATAGTTATTCTTTTTCCTGGGCTATAAAAAACTAGTGAGGAGGGCCATATATGGCCCTCAGACCACAAGTTGGCTATTCTTGCATCCAGTGGCTAATATTCACTATAGATATTTGAGACAGTGGTTGAACAAGGTATTAATAGTTCATATTGTTGCTAAAAAATATTATTTTCAGATTCTCATAATTACAATATTGGTTCAGAAAGAGCTCTGCTTGGTGTAGTTGTTTCAAACCATATGATGTGGAACATTAGTTCTGTTGTATTCTCAGGCTTATTCAACAACAAAGAAGTGCAATTGGCCATGACTCTCCACTCATTAAAATTATTTTTGTTTTTTTATTTGGGTCATTGACTTATTACTTCATTGGTAGATGTGTTTTCTTCTCTATGTCAGTGGCCAACTGGATTCATACCAGTTGGCCATGTTTTACCAGAACACTTGCTATTTCAAACTTTGATCATCCAATAAACAGGCTATGCATAAATGAGTTTATAAAACACTTTATAAATGTCTTTCTTGATGGTCTCGTGAACTTTTTAGGGGGAAATATAGTATGTTTGGCAGATAAGATTATTTTTTTTAAGCATTCTAAGTCGTGCAATGCTTTTAAAGACTACAGCCGGCATTGTAAGTAAGGTTGGAAGTTGAAATAATAAATGCTAATAAATCTGGGCCTGAGTTCTCTCTATCTATATTTTGTTTGTTCTGATTGATTAATTGATTAATTACTTAAATAATTAATTAATTAATTAATTAAAAGCATTATACTTCTGTATTTAGTGAAAGTTCACCATTCAGCGTCTCTCTCTTTTGTTGGGACATATACAGTGCTCTTAAGAACTCTTGAGAATTTTGCTCTTTAAGACTGATGAGGGCAATTAGACATGGACCCCTTCCACACTGTAGCCTAAAAGGGCTATAACTGCATATGCTGTATTTAATTATTGCATAATGTTTCCAGGCTGGACAGTTCAAATTTTTGCAAAACTCCTGTTTTGATAAACACAGAAGTAAGCTAATGTACATGTCCACACTGCTGTTACACTGAGGTGGTAAAAAATTACTTTTTCTATACAGACCAACTACTTTCAAAGTAAGTTTATCTGCATTACTTACAACTTTATTTGTGTTTGACATTTGTGTACAATTAGAAAAACATGATTTAAATTTTAGGGACCTGAAGAATCTAAACATAAAAGGGGGCTGGATTTTTACATCCGCACACAGGGATGAAATTTCTGATTAGAGATTTTTACACATGTGAGTCCTCTTATGTTTTATATCTGATAAAATGCCCATGTTCCAGGATTTACGTAGTAGAGACGGTTAGAAAGGTCAGGGACAGACTCAGTCAACATAGGTCTAACATCAGATGTGGTGACAAAAAGTCACCAGTTGCCTGTCATTTCATTGAAGCAGGGCACAATATATGACAACTAAGATGGCAAATTATTGACAGTGTAGGCCCACTAAGAAGAGGTGGCAACAGGGAACTGTTGCTTAAACGCAAGGAATCACTTTGGATCCACAAACTAGATAAATTTAGCCCTAAAGGACTCAACAGAGAAATTAATATGTCTGTGTTTCTTTAAAATTTTGAATTGAAAGGTTATAGTCTATCTGTATAGGATCATTTAGGACTGATAGTATTGTTGTTAATAAGAAAAAATATATAAGTTGTTTTTAATATAGCATGACCACTAGGTGGCATCATTGTATGTATTTATAATGTATTGGAATATTAAGAGTTAATGAAAGGTGTATTTAAAGAGCAACACAAAGATATTAGTATGATTAAGGGTGGTTGCTTTTGCGTGCCAGGATGCTACAATAAAGACAAGTGTTTCTTTATAAGAGTTGGTGCTGTGTTTGTTGCTTTTTTTTATTAAGAAATTTAAGACACATGGGACTGTAGCCAATATCCCTGCACATGATCACAAGTGGAAAATTGACCCAAGAATGATGAGAAAGACTGGTTGAATGATGGAGAAAGAACCAAGGAAAACTTTAAAACAGATCCAACCTAACATTGAAGCTCAATGTGCAACAGTTTCATGTTGCACCATCTGTCTCTGTCTGAATGAAAATGGGCTCCATGGTAGAAGACCTAGAAAGACCCCACTTCTAAACACAAACACTAGAGTTTGCCAAATGCATGTTGACAATTCGCAGTCCCTGGGACAGAGAATGTCCTTGGGACAGACAAAACAAAAGTAGAGCTTTTGGCAAATCACAACTCCATGTTTACAGAAGGAAAAAATAAGCTTTCAAAGAAAAGAACACTTTCCCTACTGTGAAACATGGAGGAGTCTCAGTGATGTTCTGAGGTTTGGTTTGCTGCCTCTGGCACTGAGTGCCTATAATCTGTGCAGGACATGATAAAGTCAGAAGACTATAAAGGTTTCTGGAATAAAATGTACTGCTCAGTGTCAGAAAGCTTTTCTCAGTCACAGGTCATGGGTCCTCCAGCAGGATAATGACCCAAAACATACCTCAAACATCACTCAAGATTGGAGGATAAGAAAATGTTGGACTGTTCTGAAGTGGCCTTCTGAAGAGATCAGATCTGATTCTAATTGAACATCTGTAGAAAGAGCTTTGCTCAAGAAGAGTGGGTCAGAATCCCAGTCCAAAAGTTTATAAATCTTATTCAGAGCTACAGAAAGTGCTAACTCTGTTCAAGTTAAATCAATAGCGCTCCTACTCTTGCACTCGTATTGCAAGTTGAAAGTAAAAAGCGCAAGAGTGAAAGACTCAGGCAAGCTAAGATCTGGAGGTCCGATAGAGCGACTGCAGTAACTCCCTATTCTGACAGACTTCTATGGGGCACATTAAAAAAGCCTTTTCTGGATTTTGCTTGTGTGCTAATATGAAGGTGCACTAGGACAACTGTGCTAAAGCCAAAGGAGCATTAAGAAATACTTTATATACCTTTTTATTCTTCACTAAGGACAAAATGTTCTTTTTAATTTTAAATATATATTTATTTATGTATGTATATATATATATATATATATATATACATACATATGTTTTGATAAACTTTTATTCTAGCTTTACCACTTTACTTTAGATCTCAAGCTGTGCTAAGTTTCTTAGCGCTGCTATGTGTTGCGCTCGAGCTTTTGAAGTTTCAACTTTTAATATAAGCCGTTTAGTGTGGCTGCAATATCTATTGAAAGTATGGAGCGCACTAAAGGGATGTCGGCCGTGCTAAACATTCTCTGGTGATTCTTCTTTATCATGGAATTGTAATATCAAGTTGCGCACTAATCTGAGCGTGGTCCAGCCACGAATGAATTACGAAAATAAATATACAAAAAAATGCATCTCTATGTTATGTTTATTTTTATTTTGTTATTGAAATACATTTTTATTGATTATTTTGCATTAATAAGAATTTTTTTACATATTGAAGTAGAAAAACAATAACAATATAAGGTCAAGATACATTAATGAAGTTGACATATCTCATAGTTACTTATCAGGTATTCGTTTTTCCTCAGTGTCTAGCTCACATAAATATATTTCACATTTCGTAAGAATATTACAATTTGTTACAAACATTTTAATACTGAATCAAACCAGTTATTGGTTAGTTGTAGGGCGACCATATTGCTGCTTTAAAAAGGGACACATATGAAAAATACATATGTCAGGGCTGTTTTTAAGAAATGTTTTGTATAAGAACCCTGACATATGTATTTTTCATATGTGTCCCTTTTTAAAGCGGCAATATGGTCAGCCTAGTTAGTTGGCACTTATCTGAAAGGTTTGAATTCTTTCTCACAATATAAAGCATACTATTTATCTCTATCAAAGACATCTTGGACTAGAATAGAAATTGTAAAATTAAGGGTGTCAACTATCTTATATATTCCAGTCAATTTCTATCTCTACTTTCTGTGTACATAATCCAGGGTTCCCAAAATGCGAGATATTGGTATTTTGTATTTAGCAACACTGCAGAAGCACTGCTCATTTGATAATAGTATTCTAATTTGCATTCTACAATTTGAAATGAAGGAATGTTTGTTTTCCAGTAGCGAGCTATTACAAGTTTTATAGTGCAATTAAAAGTTTGCTAGCTTTGGAGTGTAGTCCCTGAATTGGCTTATGTAAGAAAGCTTGGGTAGCGGATAATTGAATATCTTTATCAAATATATCACTTAACAATTTTGAAGTCTGATACCATGAGCCCCTAGTTATCAAGCCGTCAACTGCAAATACGCTGGAATTCCGCAGCGTATTTGTGGCGAGGCTGATTTGCCTTAGTTATCAAGCCCTACACACCAGCAAAAGTAGAATATAGTGACGTAAGCTTCGATCCGCCGGACCCAGTCCGACACAGATCGATTCTTATGTCACTCCAGATGTTCCGAACGCAAGTTCGGCACAATCTGACTACTTTTGCTAGTTATCAAATGACTAGCAGATATGCTCTGCACTTTTCCGGCCCAGCGTACCTGGTTTTCAATCCGCCACCCTGGAGGCGGCGGATCTCATAGGAATCAATGGGAGTCTGACCATAGCGAAAGTTCATGTTCGCTGCTGCCCGACATCCCATTGATTCCTATGGGAAATGTCTGCACCTAACACCCTAACATGTACCCCGAGTCTAAACACCCCTAATCTGCCCCCCTACACCGCCGCAACTAAATAAATGTATTACCCCCTAAACCGCCGCTCCCAGAGCCCACCGCCACTCTAATAAACTTATTAACCCCTAAACCGCCGCTCCCGGAGCCCACCACCACTCTAATAAACGTATTAACCCCTAAACCGCCGCTCCCGAACCACGCCGCCACCTACATAATACCTATTAACCCCTATCCTGGCCCCCCTATACTGCCGCTACCTATAATAAATTTATTAACCCCTATCCTGCCGATCCCGTACCCCGCCGCAACTAAATAAATTGTTTAACCCCTAAACCGTCGCTCCCGGACCCCGCCGCAACCTATATTAAACTTATTAACCCCTAATCTGCCACCCCCTACACCTTCGCTACCTATAATAAATTTATTAACCCCTGTCCTGCCCCCCCTATACCGCCGCTATCTATATTAAACTAATTAGCCCCTAAACCTAAGTCTAACCCTAACACCCCCCTAATTTAAATATTATTTTAATAAATCTAAATAAAATTACTCTTATTAACTAAATTAATCCTATTTAAAACTAAATACTTACCTATAAAATAAACCGTAATATAGCTACAATATAACTAATAATTATATTGTAGCTATTTTAGGATTTATTTTTATTTTACAGGCAAATTTCAATTTATTTTAACTAGGCACAATAGCTATTAAATAGTTATTAACTATTTAATAGCTACCTAGTTAAAATAAAGACAAATTTACCTGCAAAATAAAAACTAACCTAAGTTACAATTACACCTAACACTACACTATCATTAACTAAATTATTCCTATTTAAAACTAAATACTTACCTGTAAAATAAACCCTAAGATAGCTACAATGTAATTAATAATTACATTTTAGCTATTTTAGGATTTATATTTATTTTACAGGTAACTTTGTATTTATTTTAACTAGGTAGAATAGTTATTAAATAGTTATTAACTATTTAATAACTACCTAGCTAAAAGAAATACAAAATTACCTGTAAAATAAATCCTAACCTAAGTTACAATTAAACCTAACACTACACTATCATTAAATAAATTAAATTAATTATCTACAAATACCTACAATTAAATACAATTAAATAAACTAACTAAAGTACAAAAAATAAAAAAAACTAAGTTACAAAAAATAAAAAAATATTACAAGATTTTTAAGCTAATTACACCTAATGTAAGCCCCCTAATAAAATAACAAAGCCCCCCAAAATAAAAAAATGCCCTACCCTATTCTAAATTACGATAGTTAACAGCTCTATTACCATACCAGCCCTTAAAAGGGCCTTTTGCGGGGCATGCCCCAAAGAAATCAGCTCTTTTGCCTGTAAAAAAAAACACAATACCACCCCCCAACATTACAACCCACCACCCACATACCCCTACTCTAACCCAAACCCCCCCTTAAATAAACCTAACACTACCCCCCTGAAGATCATCCTACCTTTAGCCGTCTTCAGCCAGCCGACCACCGATGGAACAGAAGAGGACATCCGCAGCGGTCAAAGTCTTCATCCAAGGGTCGCTGAAGAGGTCTTCCATCCGATAGAAGTCTTCATCCAGGTGGCGTCTTCAATCTTCATCCATCCGGAGCGGAGCCATCTTCAAAGCAGCCGACGCGGAGCCATCTTCATCCACCGACGCCTACTCGCCGAATGAATATTCCTTTAAGTGACGTCATCCAAGATGGCGTCCCTCGAATTCCGATTGGCTGATAGGATTCTATCAGCCAATCGGAATTAAGGTAGGAAAAATCTGATTGGCTGATCCAATCAGAATCAAGTTCAATCCGATTGGCTGATCCAATCAGCCAATCAGATTGAACTCGCATTCTATTGGCTGTTCCGATCAGCCAATAGAATGCAAGCTCAATCTGATTGGCTGATTGGATCAGCCAATCAGATTTTTCCTACCTTAATTCCGATTGGCTGATAGAGGTTTGGTGATGGAGAGGATAACATTGTCTGCAAAAAGACTGACTTTATATTCTTTTGAATTTATGTTGATCCCTGCAATATCTACATTTTGGCAAATGTGAGAAGCGAGTGGTTCAATACAAAGCACTAATAGCAAAGGGGACAATGGGCACCCTTGTCTAGTTCCATTTGAAATATGTATAGGTTTGGACTTGTACCCCGCTATTATAACAAATGCAGAGGGTTGTGAGTATATTGAAGATATTGCTTTACGGAAATTCCCTAATATTCCCATGGATTCTAAAACTGAGTGTAGATAGTTCTAATTCACTAGATCAAATGCCTTCTCTGCATCCAGAGATAGGAACAGAGAAGGAATTCCCTGAACTGACGCGTAATCTACTAGATCAATGAGTTTCCTAATGTTATCTGGGGCCTCCCTATTGTAGATGAAGCCCACTTGGTCTGGGTGAATACGTTTAGGCATTATATCGTTTAGTCTAACTGCTAAGATTTTTGTGAATATCTTAATGTCCTAGTTTATCAATGATATGGGTCTATAGTTGTTGCAATGCTGTTTGTTTTTACCTGGTTTTGGTACGCACTTAAGAGCTCATGAGGAACTTCAATTCCCTCTAAGATATGATTAAAGATTGTAACCAGGGTTGGGCTAAGTTCATCTATAAATGTTTTATAAAATAGTCCCGAATAGCCATCCGGACCAGGAGCTTTGTTAACTTTGAGATTACTGAAAGTTTGTCTGACTTCGTGCAGAGAGAAGGTAGGCGTTTAATTTATCTAAATCTTCCTTTTCGATTTTTTGTAATTTACTAGCTTTAAGAAACTCTGAGGTCTTAGTGCTTAATAAAGGTGCAGCTATCATTTTGTGGTAGAGCATATAATGATTGGTAGTAATTGGTGAATATGTCTGCTATTATTTGTGGGTGGTTACTAATAAGGCCATCCGTCTTTTGTATTTGGGGCACTGAGGTTATTTTTGTAATATCTTTAATTTGTTTGCCAACATTCTGTCAGGCTTGTTAGCGTGTATAAAATATTGTGTATCAATGAGTTTCAGGGATCTAGCTGCTTCTGCAGTAAATAAACTATCTAATGAGGATTTCTAAGATTAAAGTAGTTTAAATGTATTAGAGTCTTGATGTCTTTTGTGTTTGTCTTCTATCTGTGATCTCTCCCCTTTAAGTTGTAAGATATGTTGTTGTGACATTTTATTTTGATTTCTTGATTCTTTGATCAAGAGACCTCTAGTATATGCTTTATGGGCTCCCCATATATGAAGCGGGTTGGTCACTGAATTTTGGTTGGTCACTAAAAATTCTGTTGTTTCCTTTTTAAGTTTAAGTATAAGTAATTTATCTTTAAAGAGTAATGGGTTCAGTGTCCAACTACTATTTCTAAGAGGATCAATCAAACCAGTTAGTGTTGTACTTACAATGCTGTGATTAGACCATGTGGTCGGTACAATCTTGGAGGCAGCTATAAGAGGAGAAAGTATTTTGCTTATCAAAATATAATCTATACGTGAGTATACATTTTTGTATGGAAGAGTAAAAAGTGTAGTCCTTTGTTTTAATATTATATGCCCTGCAGCTATCTATTAGATTGTGATCTAAAAGGAAGTCATGTAGTATTTTGTTGGGCTTGTTAGTTTGTTGTTGGGAATGTGATGATGATTTATCAAAGTTTGAGTCTACTACTAGATTAAAATCTCCCTCTATAATCAATCTATATTTCTTCCAGTCAATTAGTAGTTTGCTTATTTTTTTTAAAAATGTCGCTTGGGACTCATTGGAGGCATAGATGTTTCCAATTATAATGGGGTGTCGTGAATTTTACCTTTAACTATAATATATCGCCCCAATTTATCTATAATGGTCTCCTTTTCTTTAAAATTAAGGCTTGTGTGAATTAGTATGAATACTCCACACTTTTTTTTTGTGGCTAGAAGCATGAAATTGGGTATGATAAGCCCAATGACATGTGCATTCATAGATTTGTAGGTTGTTAAGGCTTTACGTCTTTTATTGTTGGAGTGAAGGCACCCTAACATTATGGGAAATTACATTTATCAACATTTATCTAGAGGGTAGATAAGAGAGAGGAAGGAGATAACAGACTCTAATATACCCCTACCATGGGGGTCAACCCCTATCTCACCAGACATATCAGAACATGCATGACACAATTTAAACAGATTGTCATAGACACAGTAGACTTAAGTGATCTTGACCTATTAGGAGAAAAGACAATTATATTAACCCTTAAATTCTTCATAATCCTTCCAATTTTTCCTCTTTCGCTCTCCCTGTCTCTCACTCTGGCTTCAGTAAAACTCTGCCAATATCGCCACTATTTGGAACTATCAGCAGGGATGGGGCGTATTTGAAGTGTTCCTACACAGCACAGACAGTACTGAAACAAAAATTGGTTTCTGTGCAGGAACTGTTCAAATAAAACATAACTAACTTAACTGTATCTAAACCTTCACCTACCACCTACCTCACACTGAAAAATATGGCTGAAACCCTATACCTACCCTGAAGGGCAGCCCTTGTAAAATATATCACACTACTGGCGATTTAT